>NW_020955757.1:174146-361384 GCF_003031625.1 Empidonax traillii | reverse complement strand
TCAGACCCCTGGCCCATGTTGCATGGTATTGTTTCTCAGCAGTGAAAAATACAGATGCTAATTTGGGAAGTGCATGTGCATAAGGACACATCCTTCTCTCCTTTTTCCTTGTTAGGGGTGTTAGAAGGCACCTCCTTGCCTATGGTCTCTAATATTCACAAATATGTCTTATCCTTTTCTGAATCTGCTGTTACATCTGCAGCAAATTCCAGAAATTTGATGCTCAATGAAAAAATAAATCTTTTTTTTTAATAACTTTAAGCTGATCTTCTACTAATTCAATCAAATAGCATAAGCCCACAGTTTCTCACTCCAAGTATCCACCATTTTGATTTTATCACAAACTTCAACCTTCTGTTTTCTAAACTAAACAGTCCCAGATATTTAATTTCTTCTCTTAAGGCAGCTGCTCTACCCTGTGTCCAGTGTTGCTCACTGAGTTGATTTTGGCAATAGCAACTCTAAAATCCCTTTCCTGAGTTGTAATGGCCAGTTTCTAGTTCAGCATCATGTAAGCATGATTTAGATCATTAGATTATTAATGCAAATACAGAACTCAAGCTTATTTTGATATTATACCTAAAATTAAAATGCAAACCAGCCCTTTTTCCAGCCCTTGGAATATGGACTTTTTTCATCCTTTTGACAACTTTTATAGACTTAAAGCTGGTAACAGTTTTTAGGGGAAAAAATACAAAGTATCTTAGAAAACTAATTTTGTACCATTTTCTCGGGTGTCTGAAGAACAGCATGTTACTATCAAAAAAGGTCTGCTCAATGTTCAACTGAAATTTAAAGTAAACATCCTTCTCAGGTTGGCAAGCACTTAGTCATATTTTTTATTGATATCTGTATAAAGATTATAAATTCATTATAAAATTTTAATTTGTTGAGAATTGATTGCATTAGGCATTGCCCTTCTTGTAACTCATCAGAACTGTCACCACACACAGTATATAAAGCAGTTATATTCCATATAACTGTTTCCATGTATTCCATCAAAATATTGGATGTTATGGCGAAGTTTGGCAGATAATTTTAGGGGATAAGGCCAAAACCAAAGCAGTTCATAGAATGAAGTTTCCTCATGTCCTGAAGATTGCTCTCAAACTATATATAATGTGTCCCACTTCTAAACTATGGCATTGGAGAGAATTCCACTCATCGTGAATGGGAGTTATTTATTGCTTTTGCAGATATTTTCACCAGTTTGCTGGACTACTATATATGTGTACGGAAATCACCTGCCTCAGATCATTGCTTTTGCTCTATGCGAAATTGGCTGTTTTGCTAAATCTGCTCCTTGTTTTCTGTCAGGGTGTTTTGGAAGTGGACTAGACAGGAGTCCTGACGATTGCTACAAAAACAGTATTTGCCAGACAGAGGAACTGATGCTTATGGATTTGTGCCAAAAACAATTGACCTGGTTATCCTGACTGGGTAAATACCAGTATATCACTTGTAAAGAGTCTGAGAGAAGTGTATTCATGCCTGGTTCTAAAATCCTGTTCATTGATACTTTTGCTAAAGGGAATGAAAAATAAACACATAGAACAGTCACTGTAAAAAAAACCCCAAACACTTGATGCTTGTTCTGCAGGGTGCATACTGCTGGAATACTCTTGGTCCTTACTTCTTTTTATGACTTCAGTCTACTGAAATCTGTATGAGCTAAAGTCTCCTGTCTGAAAGTGCTATACAGGCTGGAGAGAAGATTACCCACTTTACATCAACACTGTTCTGTTTCATATCCCTCAAAAGAAACACCTAATCATTTTAGGTTTGTTATTTCCTTTCCTATCTCCTTCTGCAGGTAACAACTACCTCCCCTACTGAGAGCCTCAGTAAGCCCAAGATATGTAAGTGAAGTCTTACAGGGAAATCTTCTTCCCTCTTCTGCACTGGGACCTTGGACCTTTGTTATTTTAATATTCAGTGCTCTATGTCTGGCAGAGAAGTCTTGCCAGCTCTCATTGTAGAGGACCACAGGTTCTCACATGAAGACAGCAGTGAGGAAAAAAAACCAAAAACATTGGGAGATAGTGTCTCCCAGTTTGGTTTATAAATCTGCCTGGGCCAGTTGGGCTGTGGTCTTTCACTTCTTGAGGCTCATTACCTGTTTACTGTGCTAACAGCACACATTTTGGCTTGTGTTATGTAAAGATGAAGAAAAATTCTGTCAGAATATCCTGCAAATCCATATGAAAAATCCTACATTTTACAACACCGTGGACCATTCTGTTGCCAGGATATTACCTGCTGAAGGAATATCCTTCACCTCATATACAGCTTGCCTCTATTGGGTAAGTCTGCTCCAGAAAAGGTTGAATCTGAGGGTGACAATGAGAATCATAAAGTCATAGAATTGCTTATGTTGAAAAGGATCTTTAAAACCATCAGGTCCAACCATTAAACTAACACTCTAAGTGCATCAGTAAACCATGTCCCTAAGCACCACATCTAATCTACACATCTTGTAAGTACCTCCAGGAATGGTGACTCAATCTTTTCCCTGGGTGGTCTGTTCCAGTGCTTGACAACTCTTTTGGTGAAGAGATTTTTCCTAATATCCAATTTAAACCTCCTCTGATGCAACTTAAGGCCATTTCCTCTTGTCCTGTTGCTTCTCCCTTGGGAGAAGAGACCAATCCCCACCTGACCACAACCTCTTTTCAGCTAGTTGTAGACAGCAATAAGGACTCCCCTGATTCTCCTTTTCTCCAGGCTAAACAACCCCAGCTCCCTCACCTGCTCCTCATAAGACTTATTAAGCTATCAGAGAGCATCCAAATGAGGACAACAAAGATGGCAAAGGGCCTTGAGAGGAAGCTGTATGAGGAGCAGCTGAGGTCACTTGATCTGTTCAGCCTGGAGTAGACGAAACAGAGGGGAGACCTCATCGCAGTTACAACTTCCTTGTGAGAGGAAGAGGAGGGGTAGGCACTGATCTCTTCTCTGTGGTGATCAGTGACAGAACCCAAGGGAATGGGCTAAAATTGCGTCAGGAGAGGTTTAGGTTGGATATTAGAAAGAGGTTCTTCACCCAGAGGGTGATTGGGCACTGGAACAGGCTCCCCAGGGAAGTGGTCACAGCACCAAGCCTGATAGAGTCCAAGAAGCATTTGGATCATACTCTCAGATCCGTGGTGTGACTCTTGGGATGGTCATGTACAGGGCTGGGCATTGGACATGATCCTTGTGGATCCCTTCCAACTCAGCATATTCTGTGATTCTGTGACTCGTTCTCTACACCTTCACCAGATAATTCTGATTTTTCATATTTCTTAGCATGGATACAGGAATTCAACAGGAGTCTCCCATGGTGTTATCCAACACAGAAGAGTCTGTGGGGGTACCTTTGTGGGTGTGAGAAGAAAGTGCAGCTCTTTTAAGTTAGGATGTGATGCTGCTGGGAATCAAGAAGGTCATGTTCTATAACTGGAACAAATTTCACAAGCAGACTGATCCTTGTTTGATGTTTTCAGACATGTCAGCTTAAAGCTAATCAAGCAAAGTAATTTTTTCTAGTCCTCTGAGTTTTGAACTAATGTGTTTTGCTGGCTAAAGGATTTGATATTAGCCCTACTGTAAACAGCCATGAAATCAGAGATGTCTTTTGTCTCCTTGTGATTCATGCAGAGACCTTTACCATTTGAAGCCCAGCAACTGGTATAGAAAACTGACTTGATCAAGATAAAAATTGTGTTTTGTTAATCAAAAATGAACTAGCTCTCCAAGCGCTTAGTAAAGCTGAAGAGTTAAAGCAAATCTGTGCTGAGAGAGGGACAAAGAATAAAATATGATTGCCATTCTCTCTTAAGTAGAAGAGAAAATGTGAATTCTTCCTGATTTCTGTATCATCACCTGATGAGAAGCAGCCACCTTCAGAGCTATGCTGGACTGCAGCACTCCACACTGTTGTTTTCATAATGGCATCACCCCTATTAATTTTACTGTGAGCAAATCTGAGCAGGAATGCCCTGAAACAACACTATGTGCAATTTCTTCCCACTTGGTACCTGGGACAAATAGTTCCCCCCATGTAAGCAGGAGAACTCGCATGGGTGAAGGGAAAAAGATTTTGTTGTATGTTCACATACTTCAAATGAAGTTTCTTCTCACATCTATAGGTAAAGAAATATAAACCTCTCCCTATTCCCCAGGCAATTAACATCTATGTTCATTGCTTTCCACATTCTCAGTTTTCAGGAAGAACCATAATCCAGCTACAGTCAGAGCCCATCAACTTTTAATTTCCAGAGAACTGCCCACTTTCAGGCACTCACAACATTCCTCCGAACACATCACTGCCTGTGAGCACAGAATCAAATCTGCTGTATCAGCCTGGCATCACCCTCTGTAACTGCACACTTGGCAGAAGGGGAGGAGGAAGGAGAAGGAGAGAAGATTGCAGCTATACCAATAAAAAACCCTTGAAATATCCACCTACCCTAAACAAAGAGGAGAAAATTATTTGTTTCTTCTGAGCTCAGGGATGTTTTTTTCTGGAATTTAAAATTTAGAAAATCGAATACCAGACCAGGTTTTAAGAAAATAATTAAAATTCTTAAATTTCATCAATATTTTAAATATCATGAAGATACATTTGCTATTCCCCTCCCCGCCCAACCACAAGTTAACATGTCAGAGAGATTTCTATGGATTGCATCATGTCAGGTTACCTGGTTGTTACTGCTCCAGTTGATTGTTTTACCAGCAGACTGCTGACTGTCAGCTTGTGTTTCTACCCTGCACAACAGTGAAAGAAGTTTGTGGGAATAAACCATGGGGAAGAACACTGATAGGAAAACACCTGTTTAAACATTAAGTATCTGAATTGTTCCTGACTGGGACTTGATTTTTGAAAATCTTGTGGATACGGGCAGACAAAACCCAAGTGTTGGAGCCATCCATTCATTATTCCAGTCTTCAGGTACAAATTTTGTCCATATAACATCCTCTGGTAGGAGAAAGCCTTTAAGTTAAAGAACAAATCTAAAGAGTGCTGAGCCACTCCTGATAAATGATTGAGTCCTGTTCCATCCAAGGAAGTTTTGGAAGGGGCTGTGAAAGTACTGTCACATGTGCTGGTCAAGGGTAAAGGTTTCTCCTTGGGGTCAGGTAAGGAGCACTTCCAGGAGGCAACAGTGCATGTTCTTTCTGCAGCCAGAAAGAGGGACAGGCTTTAAGCAGCCTCTCCCTTCCCAGCAACAACATTTTCAGGAAAACTATGGGCTTCTTAAAAGACGGTGTGCGGTAGATGAATCTGTGTAGTTAAACAGTAACTCTTCTTTTGGGCAGACCATCCCCCTGCTCCTTCTCTTCCCTTCTACCACCACCACCAGCTTCAACATAATATTAAAGCAAACGGCAGTCCCTCAGCAACCACAGCTGTTGCCAAGGAGAGACAGAGCATTCGTCCTTGCAGAGCACAACTGCCCCACTACCAGCAATTCTGCACAACTCTGCAGGTGGGGAGATACACAGCGTCCAGACACGTGACCTGGAGGCGGCACAGGCAAGTCACAGACAGTGAAGATACCTCTTGTTTTCTAAGCAGTCTGATCACAGAGAAGAGCAGTAGTCAAGAATATGTGAGATGATCTCTCAAAAAAAAAAAATTGGTCTTTGGATGCATTTCAACTCATGTGCCAAACTCCTGACAACAGAAACTGGTTTCCACTGGAATTATTTTTATTATTGTTATTTGAGGGAGTAAATGTGATACTGTTTGTTTGGGTCTTTTTTTTTTACCAAAGAGAAATGAACATTTTTCCCCTCTGGCAGTTTTCAAATGTGACAGAAACCCTTAGTGGGAACAGCGGGCATATGGGAGCACACCACAATCCCCTCCCCAGGGTCTGAAATGGGACAGAGAGCACTGGTGGCCATGGTGTCATTTGAAGCAGTTCTGTAGCAAGCTCAGTGACAGCCACTGCTGCCTCTAAACAGGTAAGGAGCAGGTAACTAGCTGAGATCACCGTGTCCTGCTGCCTGAACAGCTGAAGAACTCCCTCAGCCCCTGGGCCTCTCCTACAGGTGACCCATGTCCCACCCTACACTGCTCCCATCCCATAGCTGGTGCCTCCCCAAATGCAGCAAGCAGTTCATACCGGTCCCAGATCTGCCTTTTCCCTCCCTCCCCATCCTCCCTCTGCTTCTGACTGTCCCGGCTCTAGCTTAGATGTTACCCTGCAACCTTCTTTAGATGGTGGTTTCCTGCTTCAGGAAGTTACAGGTCCCCTTTGACGCCAGCAAAATAAATCACCTCTTGTCCCTTACCTGCATTTTCAATAAAACATATGAGTTATAATCTTGTGGGTATTTTCCTTAGCAAAATTATAAATAAAAATTCTCCCCTTTCATCAAGCTGCTTTTTCTCCCATGACATGTAAATAGTAGAAAGAAGAAAGCCTGGAAACTCACCAAAAGCAGAGCAGAGTTTTTCTCTTCACCATCTGTTATGCTCTGCATTCTACCCCACTGCTGCAGGGAACAAGCCCACCCAGTATGGGGAAACGCAATAAGCTTATTCTGCCCTAAGTTTATGATCCTCACTTTTTTTGTTTGCTTGGTTGGGTTTGTTTTCATTTAGTATGGTCTCACAGTCCACAAGTTTAAGTTTCACATTCAGATAATCCCTCAGAACCTTTACATGAAATTCGGTGTTAAATGATCACATTTATACACTTTCTCCTCATCCAGTCCCATTTATTACTCCATGTCTCCAGTTTTATCCATGTGTCTTGCAAGATTTTAAGAAAATCTAGATTTTTTTATGTCTAGTGAACTTGCTTGGCTTTCAGTTTGATGAGGGAAGCTGCACATGCTGCAAGCTGAGATGTCCTCACTGCTGTGCCCCAGGCAACTCTGCAGCTCTGAGAATGGCATCCAAGGGGAGGTCCCAAGATAATGACGGTTGATAATGAATGAAGGCAATTTTTAGAAGTTCAATAGAATAGCCCAGTCTGAAGCATTAGATCCCATCTACAAAACTAAAAACAAGAGCAGTCACAAAAAATAGAAGACATAATATCATGGTTTTTCCACTTTAGTCTTATTATATGCAAAAAAAATCCTAAGACCAATCAAGTTCCAAAAAATTACCAAGTCAAACTATATCAAGTAGCAGAGGTCTTCTTAGCCTGAGGTTGCCTCAGAAACATTCAGAGTGCAAACAAGGAAATCCCCTTTAAAAGCACCGTAGTTCTCAACCACATCTCCTGCCAGAAAGACTGACATGAGCAGGTAAGTAACAACCTGGTACCTCATTGGATAGAGCAGTTTTGTCCTGGTAGTATGCTGTTTTCAACTGTTTATCATCAGTAGTCCAGCTCAGCCTCTGCCAGGAGGATCCAACAACATTCTAGATGTGTCAGTGTAAGGGAGTGTGACATCTGGAGTAGAGAGAGAGGAAAGGGAAAGTGGTAAAGTATTGCACAGCACCACAGCACTTTGCTATTCATTTGAAACAATTGCCAACTTTGGTGACTTTATTGAGCTGTTTACAAAAAAAAAAAAAAAAAAAAAAAAAAAAAAAAAAAAAAAAAAAAAAAAAAAAAAAAAGGAAGAAAAAAAAATGTCATTGATATCTGTAACATGAACATTGTGTAAGAAGGCGAATGGACAAAAAGGCTGTAAAACCCTGTGTTCTGCAGAGTACCAGGCAATCTGTCTATGACACCATATCAGAGTGTTCTAAGGGCAGCAAAGACAGTGAGCATACAAGAGTAAGGGGACTCCTCCACACCCATGCATATAAAGAGCTGTTAGCAAAAGTACAGGGATATTTCCTTAGGAAAACAAATTAAAAACATAGCCCAAACCAAAAACATTGCCCCATACCATGGAAGCATTTTTTATTCTCACAAGCGTGAAAGTGAAGGGTCTGGGGTGGGAGTTTATAGGACATGGAGATGCTTCACAGTATCTTGTGATGGAGCCAGGATGAACCCTCCTAGAAGCCTCTGTGAGATTATTTGAATGTTTAGTTCAGACAGAATAGTCCTCCATTATTGCATAGCAGTGTGGATTTTACACCAGTCCAAAAGAAAAGAAAATTACTAGTCACAGAGAGAAGGAATTAAAAGTGAAGGGAATAAGAACAGGGAAGTCGTAGTGTGTCAAAATGTAAAATTAGGGTTCAGACTTCCTTCATTATTGTGAGTACTCTTTAAGCCTAGAAAATGTGAAGTAACATGAATTATCTTAAACCACATTCACTGAAGTTTAGGCGTCAGTATGTACACTTGTCTTGGCTACGGCTCGGAATCTGTACATTTAGTGCAGCAGCAATGAACAGCAAATTAAGATATTGAGGAGGATTTGGCTCTAAAGCCAAAGTCATTTGCTTTAGAGTGAAAAGAAATTGGAAAGATTGAAAAGCTCAGCAAAATAAAGCTAGTGAGTATGGATGGAGGAAAGAGTGCAGTAGGAGGATTGGGAGGGACCCCCCCACAAGTGAGCAAACTCAGTGTCCTCTAGAAAGGAAAATACTGAAAAGAGGACTGCTGCAGAAAGCATGGGAAAGAGGTCTTGTCAAACACTACAGTCCTTGCAGAAATCATCTACCCATAATAAGAGCCAGAAAGAGACCTTGAGGAAGCTGAAGCTGAGAAAAAAAGCATGAAAGCTATAGGCACAAAATGTAGCAAGACAGAGTGGTGGAAGTGCTAGACCAAAAAAGCACACTGTTGGATTCCTGTTCTGACTCCAGATTGTTCTGAGTGTGTTTTTATGAGGAGCTGTTGTCTTTTAGACTGGATGCATTTGCCAGGATGCAAGGATAAATATTTGGCTTCCAAAAAGAGATACACTCTATTTGAAATAGACATCTAGGTTAGACAGCATGATGTGTGTATGGGTTTTATGGGGACACTAAAGAGGCAGCTAAAGACACTGGTCCTGTTTTTAGATTGTTAAATTTTGATTTGGTGAATCCATCTTAGGAGATCATTTAGGAGACCTTATATCTGTCCTATTACATCAGGACCTGTAACCACAACTTTGGGGCATGTCAGCTCAGGCATATAGTTTTTCAGCTCATACACTTATTTGGAGTGCCCTCCTCCCCAGCTGTCCACAGCCTTGAAAAACTCAAACATTGTCATGAGCCTGGCACAAAGCAGGTGATGGTTTTAGCAAGTTAGCTTACATGGGTTCACTAGATTAGGAGGAACCTTCTCCAAACTTAGTACTGTTTCTGTACTCCCTGAATACTGTGGACTCCTAGGTACTGTGCTGCCAGCCCTCCTTTTCCTGCCCCTTGCACAGATTGCCCTTCCAGCAGCAGAAGCAGCCAAACCCTGTGGCAGAGGGCTTAAGGAGAACAGGCAAGAAGGGTATCCACTGTACATGCATTCTCAGCTCTGAGAATTTGATGTGTGAAATTACATTATTCCCCAAATATGTGACATAATCACATCAGCATATATCCATTGCAAGAATCTCATCTGGTTCTTACAGGTCTTAATGTTGCCACCACTGGGTGCCAGTTTATGGTTGCTGTGATAAATGCCTGAGGAAGGATTTGTTGATAGAACAGTGGTATTTGCCCACCAGAAATGGGAAGGAGACTTTCTAGCTTTTAAACTGTAGTTATTGCTTCACCCTTGTTTATC
Source organism: Empidonax traillii (assembly GCF_003031625.1). Taxonomy (NCBI): domain Eukaryota; kingdom Metazoa; phylum Chordata; class Aves; order Passeriformes; family Tyrannidae; genus Empidonax; species Empidonax traillii. The sequence continues at coordinate 351,764 of NW_020955757.1, read as the reverse complement.
GTATTCTTTCTTGTCAGTTGAACAGGAATTTAAAAGCAGAAGTGAATTTTTTTTATATATAAACACTTGCGGTAAGTAATGAGCCACAACAGTGTCACAACCAAAACACAGTTGCTCAACTGCACCTGTTAGTGCAATTACTTTGACATAAAATGTGTTCTTTACTGTTGTCTACAGGGAAAACCAGCAGCAGCCTCTTACCCCACAGCTCCAGCTGGAAACAAAATTTGTTACCTTGATCTTGCATATTATGGCAGATGAAAATAACAAAATTTCAGTGATTAAACTTGTTTTTCACTTACTACGAAGTGCATGCTATACCCTGCAACCAGAAAACCTTAAGAAATGAGACTAAACCAAGCTGCTTATTTACAGATAAATATTTTCATGGGACCTGAATATATGCACAAAAGAAAGCATACCTGAGGGCATATTTTTACTTGATTTTTCTTTATGGCTGAATTAGTGCTAGAGAGATGCCAGAGTCTTAACAAGAGTCATCTGTTTCTTTGTATGTTCTCACAGACTCCCACAGTCCTAAACAGAGGGAGACTTTAAAGGAATGGCTAAGGCAAAAGTGTAACCATGTAATTAGAATCTGATCAGAAGTTCTGCCAAGTTTCTACTAAGATAATTCATTGTAGTGTGCACAGTGCAGATGTTACCCATATATTTAGGGCCAAGAGTTTTTTAAAAGAAGTTTGTGAAAGAAAACTGAAGTAAGCAAGAGTAATCCAGGGAAGTTCTAATTCACTGCAATGGGGCATATACTCCAGGTGGAAAAGGTGTACCGGACCATACGCTTACAAAAAAGGCAATTTTGTGCTAGCCAGTGTGGAAGATCAAAAAGACATATCTTCTTAGCAGGTCTACAGGGAGCCTGATCCATAAGTTCCTGGGGAACCACATGAAATTAGGACACTTCCTGACAGTGACCAATTGGAGCAGATTTTTATATATCACAAGAAAATAGTGTGGTAGGCATGGGCTGTCCTTCTCTGTGGAAATGAAGAACAAGTATGATAATTTGGCTCTGAAAGTGTCTTACATACAGTCATGCTAAAGCCAACTTTGCTGGAATAAAAAGAGAGAAAAAAGTTGGTAGGCAAGCAGATGAAAGTATAAAAGATTTCATCTATCATCTGTGAAATGAAAAGAAGAATGAAAGAGATGCTAAAGTTGTCATGGACAGTTTTCATTATCAAGTTATGACTTCAGAGTGATGGACCAAATACTGAGAGTCAATATTCAGAATAAGTATGGGTTGAGGGTTCTTCTAATAGAACATGCTCAATGGCCCACAGGATAAGGTCTTATTGCATGAATTATGATGGACTATGGTCTGCAGAGAAAGGGTGCATCCCTTAACATTTAACAGAAATTCTGAGAACTGGTAATATCTAGGTTGCATTCCACAAAACCAAGGAAAATACTATGAAAGCAGGGTCCTGTAACAGATATAAAGAGGACTCAACAAGAATTAGCATCTGAGAAACCTGAAAGTGGACTCAAAAATCTATGTTTAACATCTATTCACGGTATTAAGTAGTAAGGGAAAGGCCTCTAAGTTTGTTGCAATTTTTTTTTTTTCTTTTACCTTTAAAATTTTGGGGGAGGGAGGAAGAGCAAAAAGCACCGAAAAAGGACGCCTCTGGGGAAAAGATTGTTCTTTGCAACTTGTAAAGCTAACGTTGTACAACAACAGAAGAATAAATGTCAAAGAAAAAAAAATATTGTGTACAGTGCTAGCAAAAGGGCATTACTCATAGCCTGGTATAAACAACTAACAACTCCCATCTGGCAACAAAAGTCTTTGCAAAGGGAAATACACCAAAACTCCTGCCACTGATAACTGAGGTCTGTTATGGGAAACGCCTGCAGGATCCAACTACGATTGAAGCAGAAGGAAGGGAAATTACATGCTCATGTCCAAAATAGCTTGGAGTCTGACAGTATTTGAGGTGCTTCAAAATAGCACACATTTACAAATGAAAAGCAAGTAAAAGTGGATGGTGGGTACAGAGAATTTCATAACTTTTTCATAATGGAGTATCCATGATACCATCAACCCTAACATCCCATTCAGAGGAGAGAAGAGTAGAACCAGGCAGCAGTGGTTCAAACTGAAAAATATAGGTGAAACAATTTGGAAAAAGAAAATCAAAAACTAAAATCTGTAAACTTTTCAGTAATTTCAGAGAATCTGTCATTCATACAGAGCTTAAGCCACAACCTACCAAAGCCAAAAAGAGCCTTGCTGTGAGATTCAGTGGGCTTTGGCTCATATCCATCAACTAAACGCTTTCTCTGGCAAATCTACAGAGTGATTCAGCCCCAAACTGCTCAGCACAGCCAATTTCAAAAGTCCTATTCATATTCTAAAAAAGGCAACTGGATGTCATTGCACGGTCCTAGTTGCACAATTGTCTTCAAACAGGTGGCAGAAACAACATCCGTGACCAGCCAGAAAACCAGAGAAAATTGGGAGCCTGTGCTAGAGCAAGATTTTATAGTTAACACTTATAATGTAGAAAAAATTTAATATTTTTCATTGAGGTCACTCTCTCTAAAGCACTGGTCAAGCCTTTTCATTTTTTCTTTTGTTTTTTTTTTGATTTGTTTTTTTTTTTTCTGATTTCACTGCAGAATGAATACATTCATCTCCTCTTACAGGAAACCAAATTAGCATGTGGAACTGATACAGCAAACAGTAGTAGGCGTGGTATTACACTTGAGAGTCTTTCCATTATGGCAGTAAGAAAGATACCTAGAAATTAAATTTGCATTTTTAGATAAAGGTATTGGTATTAGTATTTTGGATAAAGGAAATTGGAGTACATCTCACAGAATAGGAATTTCTGGTGGAAACAAAGCAGATATTTTTACAGCTTAACCAGGAAAGATGCAAATAAATAGGCATAAAAATAGATTATTGGGTCCTTCTTTTGTAAATAGAGGTTTTTTTGAAAGATCATCATTTCCAGCCTTCATAAGACTAGTATCCTAAACAGAGAGTAGTGGTCAGTGGCTCAGTGGCCAGATGGAGTTCAGCGACAGGTGATATCATTCAGACCTCTGTCTTGGGACCAGTGGTGTTCAATATCTTCATCATAGACAGTGAGAGCAAGCGTACCCTCATCAAGTCTGCAGATGATGCCAAGCTGTTTGGTGTGGCCAGCACTCTGGAGGGAAAGGATGTCATCCAGAGAGACCTGGACAGGCTTGAGAGATGGATGTGTGTGAAGCTCATAAAGTTTAACCAGGCTGTGTGCAAGGTGCTGCACCTGGATCGGGGCAAACTCCAGCATCAATCCAGTCTGGGGGATGAAAGGACCAAGAGCAGCCCTGCCAAGAAAGACTTGTGGGTGCTGCTGGGTGAGAGGCTGGACATGACCCAACAATGTGCACTTGAAGCCCAGGAAGCCAATTGTGTCTTGGGCTGCATCAAAAGCACCGTGGCCAGCAGGATGAGAGAAGGGATTGTGCCCCTCTACTCTGCTCCTTAGAGGCACTACTTGAAGTGCTGCATCCAGCCTTGGTGTCTTCAGCACAGTGAAGACACGGACCTGTTGGAGTGGGGCCAGAAGATCAAAGCTGATCAGAAAGCTGGAACACCTCTCCTATGAGGAAAGGCTGGGAGAATTGGTGTTATTCAGTCTGGAGAAGAGAAGGCTCTGGAAAGACCCAATTGCAGCCTTTCAACACTTAAAGCAGGCACATAAGAAAGATGGCAACAGAGTTTTTGGTAGGGCCTGTAGCAACAGTACAGGGGGCAACAATTTTTAAACCAAAAGAGGGTCACAGTCACAGAATATGCTAAGTTGGAAGGGACACACAAGGATGATCAAGTGCAACTCCTAGCCCTGTACAGGACAATTTCCAAGAGGTCAATTCAGACTTGACATAAGGAAAAAAAATTTCTTTAAAATGAGGAGGTAAAACACTAGCACAGGTTGCCCAGAGAGTTGGTAGATGCCCCATCCCTGGAAACATTCAAGGTCAGTTTGGATGGGGCTCTGAGCCACCTGGTCTAGTTTAAGATGTCCCAGTTCATTGCAGGAGGTTTGGACTAGATGACCATTAAAGGTCCCTTCCAAACCAAACTGTTCTAGATCCCAAAATGACCATCCACACTGCAGGAAAGAATGCCATGAAAATAGAAGGAAGTAGCAAGTCAGTCACTCAAACCTCTGCCAAGGTTTTCCATTCTGAGGAAGAGAAAGTTGAATTATGCACAAGCATCACTAGCCTATGATACAGGAAGGTTAAAATGCAAAAAATATATCCCATGCTTTGCAATACTCAAACAGAAGACACTTCAGTGTTTATTTGGCTTTATAGCTGATCAATTGTTTGTGATGAATATGATTCTGTCTCCCCACAACTCTCAGGGAATTAAGAGAAAAAAAATAATTCACACTTTACCTATCAGACAGGGGAAGAGATTAAAAAGTATCAGGAAAACCTTTAAATACTGGTTACTGGTATTTCTATTAAGACATTTTTAAAACTGAAAGTCATGTTTGGAAGAGGCATAATGTTTATTTCAATATTTTTCTAAATGAAGTTTTTACTATTTCTTCCAAAATAATATTCTTATGCTTTAAAACAGTCCAGCTGACAGGGTAAAAGATTTTGAAGATCCCACAAATTTAATAAAAATTTTGCATTTAGCTTAAAATTTGGATAGTTCCCCTTCTGCTTGACTCAGATCATTCTCTCCTCACCTCCTCTCTAGCTTTTCAGATTTGGGCCAATGAAAAAAACTATCTATTATTTACATAAGCTGTTTCAACAGTAACATAGGGTGAGTCTGCAACATAGTAATACTCCAAGAGAACAGATGATATCTTGGTAAAGGAAAAGAGTTCTTTATGGGAACATTGCTGAATTCCTTGTTGCTTTGTGGCTGTTGTAAATAGTTCATGCAAGGTTAATGCCTGTAGCGCACCTTTCTCGCATCTTACCTTGATGAGATAAAGCAATGAATAAAACTATCTTTCCAAAGAATTAGATGATCAAGTTTTCATCATCAGTGCAGAAAATCTGGCCATGCTTTATAACATCAAAAAGTTCAGAGAGCCTTCAGTCGGAATAAGAATTTAAGAAAGCATGCTCCAGCCTCCCTATGGACAACTTATTTCCTTTAGTCTTGAATTTATTGTGGAAAGTTTTTTGCTTTCTTTTTTTTTTCCTTTTTTTTTTTTTTTCAAAGTATTGAGCAAGGACATAAGAAGAAAAACTTCATTCTGTTGTAATAGTGCATGTAGGAACTTGCTGAGGAAGAAACATTGAAGTACATTCCTACTGGCATTTCTCAAGTGCAATTTCACTGTTCACATACTTCAGCCAGGAACACATAAAAGATCATATAAGTATTCCCATTGCCAACTTTTGTCATTTCTTACTAAGAAGAGCATCTTGAAGAACTTGCCTTATGTTTGATGAAAAAATCCAAAACTCACTGTGTGATTAACATTCATATTTAATAGAGTTTACTACAACTCCTTCCAAAAGAAGAGAAAAAAGAACTATTAAAAAAAGAAAAAAAAAAACACAATCAAACAAAACCACAACACAACAACAACAAAACCAAAACCAAACCAAAACAAACAAAAAAAAATCCAGGTAGGGAGCATGTCAGTCAGCTATTTTCCAAATACTCCCAAATTCAAAATGAAAAAAGCTTGTAAAATGAAAACAATAGGGTAGATCTGAGCATTGCTTCCTTTTCCCAGTCCTCTTCCCTCCTCTCTGTTTGGGAGAACAGGCAAGCAAAAAAAAATTCGACTGGTGAACTATCACCTGCGTTGATAGTGAGGCCAAGTTATAGAACTGAATCAACATACTTTGATCTCTTATTATCACTTTTCCTTCTTTTCATCTCACGTAAACCATTCAGCTTTCCTCTCTGAATTTCCCCTGTTCCCCTTTAAACACACACATTTGCAAGCCACTGCAGAGTGCTAACCTAGTGTCTTCAGGATGTCCCAACATGACAAAAGCTTATATCAGCCTTGCCAAGTAAGAAGGACAAGGGCACGTTGTGCAGGTTTGCTTTCCCAGACAAATCTAGACATACAAGAAATTTATAACTGAGAAGTTTAAACACGTTGTAAGAATATAAATAAGCTGTATATATATATAGGGTAGCATATATGCTGTAGTAATATGTCCTAACAGGAACACTTGCAAAATCTTTGGCAAACAACCAAATGATATCAAAAAGCTGCCTTTCCTCACCCCACATTGCAATGTTTCAGTTTGTTATTGTTAAATTAAATGAATATGTGAAATAACAAGAGGTGAAAAGGTGTACTGCAGAGCCTCCCTAATCATGAGCTAAAAACACAGAAAATTAGTATCTGGATAATAAAATGTACTGAGGTTTTTTAATCAAAGCAGATTTTTATAAAACTTTTTTCTCCAAAATTAGTGTGTTTTCTGTGTTTTTTTCACAAGTGAGAAATTCTTTCTTCTCTTGAAAACTCAGGTACTGGAACATGGAAATTTGGCTCACTGTAAATCCCTTCAGATAAATAAAATCATGTGCATCCATTGCAATCCTGATCATCAGGAGTATCAGAGGGAGATGTAGTTCAGGAAACCCTGCAAGCAAGTCTACACATAATGGTTTGGAAATCTTCCCTGATTTCTGTTGCAGTTTACTTTGGCTGATGTGCACTTTAGGAGGAAAAAAAAAAAAAAAAAGGTACACATATTGTTTGTGCAAAGACTGACCTCCATCCTCCTTAATTTTACCATTTGAGCAAGTCATTAAGATTAAATATGTGCACAAATCTTTGAAGAGGCAAGGCCTAAACAACCTTCTGATAGAAAAACAGAGCAATATGTATGACTGTGGATTACATTTTTTTCTCTCTAGACACTACAAGGACTAAGTGCAGTCTGCAGCATCTTACAGATTAATTATCAATTACATACACACTAAGTTTTTTCATTTCTTTCCTTCTTCTTCCAGCCAACAGCTATTAGTTTTACTTTGTTCTCACTTTGAGAGTGTCTGCATTATACCAGTATGAATCCTTGAAAGACTAGTGCTTAGAGTTTCTTGCAGAAAAAAACATCTTCTGTCAGAGTCCAGAGATTTTTAGAAATCCACTTTAAGTGGAGCATTTACAGCTCAAAGGCAGTTACCACATATTTTCTAGAAGAAACTCTCAGTTGGTGACACAGTTACACTACCACACTGGTGTGAAAAGAAATTCAGGATGATTTTAAAAAGTAAAATTTTAAAAAATCAAAAAAACATCCTGTGGTGTTGGTTTTGGTTTTGGTTTGGGGTGTTTTTTCCTTTTTTACTAGACTATAGAAGTTACAGTTTTCTGACTTTTTTTCTTTTGGAAATGAACCACCTAAATGCACTGTTTATGAACAAGACTATGAAATGCTTTGTGGACTCCAGCAGATACAACAGTGCAATATAGCCACTCATAGATTTGCTGTCGTAAGTAGGCTAGATTTCCATAGAGGTTGCACTTTGAAGTCAGTCTTGCAGCGGACGTTGAATCTCACTCCTGAAAGAAAGAAAATATACATCAAATGCCATGCATCTCTGACAGAGCCTGACTGGGAGACAAAACCTAAAATGAATGTATTGAAAAGGGCCTCATCCATTGAAGCAAATCTGTGGGCATCTTAGGAAACTAACTATATTTAAGGTATTCATATTAGAACAACACAAAATGTTAAAGTAGAATTAGCATCAAAAGCACACGAAAGATCAAACAACCAACTATGCTTATAATCCAGTTATTAATATAACAGCTTCAGTGGTTCAAAAAAACCTGCAGCAGAATGAAATGGAGCTTGGAATGATCTCAGGCTACAGTCCAGACCTCAAGAGGTCATCACCATGTCAGCTTAAAAACAGAGTAGGACCCATTCTGTGCATCACTTCAGCAACCCCAGATGTCAAAAGAATCACTTAAAATACATAAAAGGTAAAGGTGGTTGAGAGAACTAATAAAAGTAAAAATTGAAATGGTGGACAATTCACAAAACATGAGCAATGGAAATTAATCCAAAAAGCCATTCAGTCAGAAGATTAGAAAGCATGAATCGGAAGAATAATGAATGCTGCTATGCCATCAAAAAATGTGAGGCAAACACTGGACATAACATATACATATACAAAACATAATCTCTCGGAAATGAGATTAAAATGAGATTAAAAGAGCCAGTCTAAAGATCAGGTAATAACCTAAGTGCTCACTGTAAAAAATAGGAGTGAGGTAAATCCACTACTGGTGGCTGAAACGTAAAGAAGCAAGAGAAATTGTAACCTGGGTTAGCTTATCAGGGGTGGGATCACTCAGGAGATGAACACATCTCATTCACCACATACATATACTATCTGTTATAAAACATGTCATAATTAGAAAAACAAAACTCAATAACCAGGATCCCACTAGGAGCTACATAACCATTCAAAATGGTATACAATGAAATAGCCATTGCTAACAAGAAAGCCAGTTTATCTATCTTCTTTATTGGACTCAGCACACATTGTGTAGACACACAGACTTGGGCATGGACAAGTTCAATATTGGCTAGCGTATCATACTGTTACCATTCTTTGCCAAGAAATGTATTTTTAAAATAACCCACTAATAACCATCAGTTAATTCGGGATCCTAAATTTTAGGTACATAAGCTTTTATGTCAGCAGCTTTCTGTATATAACTCTCTTCCCATTGAAGCTCCAGTTCTGAACATCCTGTCCAATTCCCGAAAAACTAAAGTACTTGCAGGGACCACTGGCTTTAGCTGTATCTGTGTCCACTGAGTTTCTTGTGTGACCAAGATCTTGGAGCCTCAAGTTTGAGAAATTGAAATACAGTAACCTAAACTTTCGAAATTTGGTATGAATAATTGGCCTTTGGGTAACTAAGCCTAATCTATGGCATATTCCACCCCTTATCCCTCCTTACCATTGACCCTTGAGCCCAAAAGAGAAACAAAACACATATTTGAAAAGTACTAGGAAGATAGTTCCACACCAGAGATTATTATAAGTAAATTGTAGGAGAAGTGCCTCCCCTTTAAGGTTAAGGCATTGGCCAAGCAAGCAAATGTAAACAGGCTGAATGCTCAATAACTGAGAAATAGTAAAACTTTGTAAATCACCAAACGAAGACAGAAATCACCTTATTAACAGATATAAAAAGGACGAAACTACAGTTTGTGGTAGATAAAACTCAAAGAATGAGAGCTAACAACCACAATGCCTTGGAAACCTGCGTGCTGGGGAAATCCTGGAATGTGTATTTATCCCATTGAGCTCCTGGCATTGAAGAGATGAGGCCTAAATATGAATTTGAATTTCACAGTCTAACTCTTACAAAAACAAAGACAAATTGTTGGAAAGGTGGGGCTAGTTTCATATATATCCATATATTTCTGATACTTAAGCTTACTCTATCCTTATAGTAAATATGTCTACATACACTATGTATGAGCTATGTGAAGTGACAGTAAAAGAAATATTTTTTTTTCTGAACTGTGGAGGCAAAAGTTCTATCGTAATTTACTTGAGGTTTTGAGAGAGCAGTTCATGGGTGGTTAATATTTTGCCTGACTCAGTGTGAAGAACAAATAAAAATAAAAACTGTGCAGCTGCCCTTTCTAATCTGAGAACAAATCACAAAGGCAGGCACAAACAAGAGGCAGGTGAGTTCTCAACTGAACGATCAGGAGGACAAACGGGGGGGAGGGAGGGCAGAAATAGGTAAAGCAATCGACCAACCTCTGACAAAATTTAATCAGAAAAGTGGTTTAGAAAGGGGCTGCAAATCTCCAGAAAACAAAGTTTCAAATAACAAACACCAATAAAAGTATAAACTAAATAATAGCCTCAAGGCCAAAGTCTAGAGATTAGCAGAGCAATCAAAATGAGCCAGAAACAAACAATCATAAGTCTGAGAAGCAGTCTGTCAAGCAAACAGCTCTCAAAACCAGATTTAGAAAACAAGCTCTGTGGAGGGTACAGTCAAAGGCTGACTGATGGAGCCAATATTCCTGCCTGGGCTGGGATTTCTTAGTGAATGCCAATCTAATGAAACAAAAAGAGTTTTCCTAAAATGCAAGTACACATTGCCAGGATAAGGGATCAAAAGGAAGAGATCAGAAGTTTGCTGCCGTAATCCTAGTATTAAATAGAGCTATTCCCTCTTGGCACTGGAAATTTTGATGACATTGACTTATGCTTACTCTTAGGAAATATATTGGAATTGTACTGCAGGATACAGTACACGTTAGCCCAAGTGACAAATAATCAATACACCTTTGGCATACAGTCAATGAAAATATATACTGAGGTTCAGCAGCCTTGCTCTGACTATGGATCTAGGTATTTATTTGAGACAAAGTATATAAAATGTCCCCTTTTTAATCTTCTGCATCCTCCTAAACTGATGAGATTTGGAGGCTACTGCAGATCTCAAACAATTGTGGACTTATATTTGAGGATTAAAGAGCCATAGTGTGATCATTTCGTCAAATGAGACCCTGCCCTTCCCTACCCACCAATTGCCCCACCCAGCAATATTTCAAAATAAGCTAGCCCTTAAATCTAGACTTTTGGCAAGTTGAACTTTGTGCATGAATGTTCCAAAATTTAACTATAAAAAAAATGACAATTTTCTCTGCCAAATAATAGAAGATCTGATCTCTTTTTTTCACCCAAATATTTATTCTGGTAAGTTTGATTTTCATAAGTTATACTTCTTACTATAAGATCCCATTGCAAATCTCCCATTGCACTCTCACTGCTTAGGCAGGCTGTTGCTGCATTTGGCAGGGGCAAGCTCCAAACCTGCAAAGTCTCTGCATATTCTGAACTTTTTGGTGACAAACCATGGCACTGAAGTTAGCAGAACTAATGACGTGCATGAAGATAAGTGCACGTCTAATCAAGTATTTGCAGGGTCAGACCCCATTATAATATTATTAACACAGGATCATTTAACGGAGAGACAAGAAACTTTTCTTTGTGTTGGAGGAATAAATCCCCTACTGTTTCAAAGCTCCTGAACAAATAGGGTTTTCATATTTGTCTATCTGCTGTCTATTTTGGATCTTTGTCACTTACCCTGCCACACATTTAGGCCTGGAGCAGCTGAGAGAAAAGTCTGCATGTGTTTATTTTTTTATTGCCCATGGAACTGAGTCACGAGATAGTCCTGCTGAAAGGAAACTAACCCTGATTGTATGGGATCATGGTTAAAAAAAAAAAAAAAAAGTTCATTTTAAAGTTTACCCAAGAGCAGTGTTTCTTCAAGTAGTACGACCCTGTGGCTTCATTCAACATTTCTAGGGCAGAGTCTGCAAGGTTAATGTGTTAAGACAGGAAAAACTTTCCCTTTGCCTTGGGCACATCACTTCTATTCAGTAAGGCAAATAACACCCCACCTACAGCAGCCTGTCCAGAAGCCCAAATGCTGCTCAGCAACAAGCCCCCATTTCTTGCCGTCTCCTTGTCTCCTTGAGACTGACATTGCCTGGGTGCTGAATAGCCTGGTGGGAAGAGTTCAATGCAGGGTTTGCACTTTCCCAGCCATTAACCAGCTGCCACCGCATTTCATTATCTTAGGGGGTGCTTTTATACATCAAAGGCACTTCCAAACAGTGTGATGAAGTGGAAGTAACTGAGCTCAGTCCACTTTGCAAGTTGCAGTATTATTTATTGTCGTTATTTTTTGCACCCGTCTCGTGCCATCTGGCCCCCTAACTGTAAAGGCTGGTGATGGAAAAAAGACTCAACACACCCCTCTCAATTTCTTAGAGTGAATCCTGCTAAACTAGGCCTGGAAGCAACTGCCTATTGTTATCAGGACTCTCCATTGTTTTGCACAAGGAGCCTTCTAAAAACCAAGGGGAGAAAAACAAAGGTAGCAGACAGGATCTCATGTGAAAACTAAGTAAGCAAAGCATGAAAAGAGTCACTGGGATGGCTTTTACTTTGCTTTCTTTCTGGCATTGCCAAGAAATAAAGAGTTGAAAAATATTTTCTTTCAGTCTTCTAAAGAAGCTGCCTGTGAACAAGCCAAGGTAGTGGGTTTTGCATAACATTGCCTAAAATCACCATTCAGCTGTTTTAACTTACTTCAGCTTTTGTCTTATTATGGCTTTCTTTTAATGACAAAAGCCCATATGGCTGGTGATTTATTGTATTTCTCCAGAGTTTGAAATCAGCTTTCCATTACCAGAAATCTCTAATTGATAAATTCATAAAGTCTTGAGAATTACATTAAAAGGTAGGGGAAAAAATGAAAACTCTCCATGTGTCAAAGACAGCTAATGAGTGGTTTAAACAAGAGTTGTCAGTGGATATACGATTAAATTGCACTCTTACATAGTGGCTTGGTTTTGGAGACCAGGAAATAAACCACAACAGATTTCTACTTTGACTGTGCCTGTCTGCCACCAAAACACCCTGTTGCCGGAAAAATAAGTAAAGCAAGAAATGCTCAAATTTCATACTGACATTTATGGCATAGATATTATGTCTAATGATTTATTTTACTTCTCTTTAACCACTAACTTAAGACTTTAGAAATAGAATAGATATTGACTGTAAACGAGTGAGGGCAACTGACTACGCAATGTGAAGGTAGTATGGCCTGAAAAAAGCCTCAGACATGCAGGTCACCACTTACAGAATATTGGTTCTAATTTTTTACAAAATCACAACACTGTTTTGTGGGTTTAATTGCTTACTGTGAGAAAAAGCATTTGTTATAGCGAATCCTTGTGTATAAGGCTCTGATTCTGTAAAGCAAGTCATGTAGCTTTTGCTCACACAGATTCCAAAGATGAGTGTGCATGAAAAAGAGTTTGCAGCATCAGGGTCACAAACTTGGATGCCCTTTAGTAGGCTTGGTTAACATAATTTGAGATTGGCATGAATACAGCCTGAGTACAAAACACTTATTTTTGTCATGAAATCTCTTTCTATTCTCCACTCACTGCAGATAACCTGTAGATGTGAAATATCTCCCTGTAAGCTAGCAATTACCCTGCTATCTGAGATGGACTTGGAAATAGTAGTCGGAGGAGTCAAGCTACTGGCAGCCAACATCAAAAACAAAAATCCCTGAACTTGACTGTTCTTAATACAAAAACTCTTTTCCTGCTGTTTTTCAGTGAATGAACGAATAAGAGCCAGAAAATGATACAGCAAACACTTTCTTCTGAAAAGATAAAGTAAATTTTATTTCTATATACAATTTGCCGCCCAAGCACAAAGACAGGAAGCAATATTGGGAAATTCTTAAAAATATGATTTATGCTGGATAGAGTCTCTTCCTTCTCCTTTGTATCACTTAGAACAAATAGTGAGCCAAGAATTTCCTGAACTTTTACAATTTACTTGGAAATGCATTCTCCCTTCCTTGCTGCTGCATTGTGAAGGAAGTGTTTATTCCTAGTGGTAGGCTTTGAATTCCACCTAAAATAAAACTGCATCTTATACAATCTGCTTTATCTCTACTCCACCACCCTGGTTTTCTTCATAATGGCACTGAACAGGTGCTGCAACACACCTTTATTTTTCAGCTGCACAGCGATAATCTTCTCCATTTTAGAACATTGCAGGCATCCATTCTTGGGTAACCAACCCCATGCCATGCAAATGAAGGGAATGCTCACAAATAAATAAGTTCTTTGCTCAGTTTTAGAAATATGAGCAAACCAGATGCATCCAGTAAATATCCACCAGACAGATTTGTGACATGTCTTAAATGAGCAGTCCACAGGAGGTCTAAGGCTCATGGGACAGATATTTTTATGTGGATGAACTAGGGGCATTGCTCAAAAGCAATATGGCCAATGCAAGTAGGTTTCCCATCTGTTTCAGGAAATAGGATGGCACCTCTTTTGTCATTTCAATAAACATTTATTCCCCATTCAGGACTGAATGTGTAAAACAGGGTCCCTCGATAGGCTGAGTAGGCAGCATTTTACCCCAGTGGCCCCACAAGCTGTTGTTTGGGTTACAGCACTTGGACAAAATCCTGCTCAGGAAGGCAGCATGCAGTGTCTTCTGCAGAAAAGTGGGCAGTCAGCATGACCCCGCTCTTCTGCGTTTTGGAGGAGGGAAACACAGCTGACTAGCATGAAGCAGCAGGGCATAGGGCACTGAGCAGCCCAAGGATCAGAGGGAAAGGCTCCAGGAGGGGTTTCTTCTCTGGAGAGGTGAGTACTTAGCCTTGGCATTACATCTGTCTGAGGGGAGAGGCTAATTTCACCCTCTGATAAACTGGAGTAAAAAAAAAATCTCACCGAGTTTGGCTTCAGGCTCAGTTTCTCGCCTGATGAAAGCAGGACCAGTTTTCACTGTCCCACTGGAGCAGAGCAGCAGCTGAGCATGTGTCCCTCAGCGCCCTCTGTCCTCCTGCAGGCTCTTCCCTTCTAGTGATGCTCTCAGACCCTCACTGTAGGCAGGTGCATTCTGAGAGTCAAATTTCATCTTGCCCAAAACCAGCTACCCCAGAGACCACAGTACTTTCCAGCCTCCACTTCTCCTTTGCCATTCCTCATGGTTGTCATATGGATCCTTTTCTTTGCCAGTTGGTTTGGAGCAACCCAAACCACTCTGGAGTGACAGGAAGAAGAAAGAAGACTGCTAGCAAGAAAAGAGGAAGAAATTAAAAAGAGAAATTGCAAATGTCATTGCATTGACGTGTTACATGTAGTTCTTCCCTTCCAGGAGAAAGGGGAATGTGCAAACATGCTGCAGCTCTCAGGATTGTCTGCCAAAGCATGTAGCAGCCCTGGCTGAGAACTGGTCAGCCAGGTCCTAAATCAGAGGTAAAAGGGAATTTAAATTATGCACTTCATTCATCAAAACAATGTGAATAGTAGGGTCTCATGTGAAGATATGTTTCCACTGCATCAGAGTATCTTTAAATATCTTGACAGCGAAGACTGAAGATTATAAGAGTTATCACTTTGTTTCAGATATGGTAAACTGAAAGCAGCTTTCTTTAGTTTTGCATTTCATTAAAGGTCACTGTGAATTATGAATATCTTTTCTGAACTACTCAGCTGTTACCATGCAGGGTCACTGTCTGGACAACCCTCCAACACCGACATCTAACAAGCAATGACAATAAGTTATGAGACACAATTCAAGGAAACAAATACAAAAATGGAAGGATGTGAATTCTATTGAGCACACAAAGAAAAATGGGTGGGATGCTCGTTTCCTCAAATTGTGTATCCACTTCATAAGTTAGCTACAAATTATCCCCCATTAAAGGATGGGGGGTATCATCTTACATCCCACCTTTGTGTTCTTTTTCCAGTACTCCACTGTGGACCCAGATCTCTGCTTCTTTTGTTTGAAGAACTGTAATTTTTTTTACATATTTTTGAAACATATAGTTGCTGACATGATTCACATGCAGCACAGAAAATCAACAGATATAAAAATATCTGAAAAAACCCACAGTGGAGATGTACACTAACATGCTCAAATGATAGTGCTTGCACTATATTTAGCAAGACAACAAAATAAAGGATTAATTACAACATCATGAAAAGAGATTTTTCATACAAAATCTTGTAGCAGTGTTCAGTCAGGAGTAATTTGCATTTCCGAATGATATATTTTTAATACAAATTTTTTAAAAGCCGTGGGCTTAGTTTCCGGTTACACCATTATCTCTTTCTTTCCCCAAAAAAAGCAACACTTATTTTTTTGTAACTTAATACTTCAGGAATACATTTTAAACCAGTTGTTTAGTTTCTGTGTTATCATTGCTGTCTTCTGCTTTCAGGAAGATACACAGAGTAGCTGTTGCAGTGATACACTGTATGCAGTACACAGTGTACCAAGTGTATGTTTGTTCTTAGTGCTTAGCAGTTCTCAGTCATTAGCCAACAAAACAGAACTCTTTCTTCTTTTTTTTTTTTTTTTTTTTCTTAAGAGAAAAACATGGAAAATCCTATATTCATTTTAAGAAAGTTTTTTCTCCTCTGGTATCAAAAGGTTTGAAACATTGGCAGGATGCAGGGTTTCAAGGACACAGTGTTTCAAGGACACAATGAGAAGTGACTCCATATAAAAATACTGACTTACAGACCCAACTTCTTTATCTTTTGCTTCACAAATAGGGATTTGTATGGGAAAACAAATGTGTTACATCTCTAAAGTGGCATTTTCTAAGAAAATATGTATGTGTTTAGGAGACATTAAATTTATGTTACTGTAGGACTGATTAAATAAACACCTCCATGCCATCACAGCAACGAACATATTTGTTTTGTTTTTTACATCAAATACACGCTCTCCATACGAGGAAAATTGCAAAGCAATATACCAAGCATGGGTTTGTGCTGAAAGACAAAATAGCAAACATATAGTATAGTATTTCGAGATAAAGCAAAACAAATTATTTTTTTCTTTTATTGAAATGTGAGAATTTCACAAATTAGATGCAAACTCAGAGCTAATCAAATCTAGAAACAAATGAAACTGAAAGAGGATCCTCTATAGCAAAGAAATCTTAGTTTGACAATGCTAAATAGATGGGATCTGAGGGGAATACATACCTTGGTTTCATCTGATTGACCTCATATCATTGCTATGGCACATAACTACACCTGACAGGTCATTGATTGTCAGTATGTAAAGAGGATCCTTAGGGAAACAGCTCGGCAGAGAGCAGCTTCCCATGTTTTTCTCATTCTCATAGCAAAAATTCAAGTCCTTACTGCAGTACTTATCACATATAAAGGGGAAAGAAAAACAGTGCTCTTACAAAAGGCTTTATAAATGATAAACATGGTCAGCAACAGCCTCACATATTAATTAACAGATTTCAAGGCTCAGATCACAAAAATGACAGAATAATATTGATTTCAAATTTCAGAATGAAAAAAACAACAATTTTTTTTCTCTCTTCAGCCCGGCTTTCATACTACAATTCCAATAACCTTAACACTTTTCATGTTTAGTCCTACTTGATAATTTTGCCACAAGTATTCAGCATGCACACACACACACACACACATGCACAATAAAAAAACCCCCACAAATTAGAGTGCTGTTTATTCTGCTGCCACAAAAGCAATTTTACTCTACTTTGTGAGACCAAATGTACCACAATGTTTTCATCACCAAGTTAAAAAGAGTATGCCTAATGGCTTATACAGTCCTACTACACAAGAATCCTATTCAAACATTTGCTCAAGTCATGCATGGCTTTAGTCACATGCATAATAGTCTACAGACAAAAGGTACAAGAGACAAAGAGGGCTTTATGTATCAAACTGAAAGTAGAATTTCCCTATACTGATATAATGTAAACATCAGAGATCTGCAGGATATCATAATAACATGACTTTTTATGAGAAAAAAAAAATATTAATCAATACCTAATAACTCCAATACCTCTGTCTGGAAAGAACAAAGACATCATCAAAAATGATAATGAGAAACAAAATATTAATTTAAATGCCAACATGGGAAAAAAAAGAAAAAAAAGCCAGCAAACTGAACCTAAGGTTTTTTACATGTTTACAACAAACTAAATTATATTACTTTAATACAGATTAATCAAAAAGCTTTTCATCAGGATATAAAAGAGACATCTTTTGTTTTTTTTTATTATATAGATGAACATGCTCATAATTTCAGGAAGAGACATAAATGGGTAAAAAGTCATTACATATAAAGAGTGTTCAGTGCCCAGTGTCTGCATAAAGCCCTATATTTTAACATGGGGCTACCGCTCAGCAGTCAACACCACCCATAGGGTGTCTCCCCAAGAGACAAGAGTAGGGAGAGGGAAACTCTTAGGCAAAACCATCAGTTAACGTAAACTGACAGGACAACACCCACTACCACCCCTCACCCAAAGCTGCACTTCACAGTAGCAAAAAAATTCAATTACAAAACTATGAGTGAAATCAGAGTAGTCTGATCATATTCATGGACCAAACATACAACTCTTCTATCAGTTTAAAATCTATGAATCTGACCGGTCACAGACAACAGAGTTGTCTCAAATCAGATGCCTACTCCAAAACACAGGCTGGCTTCTGGATAAACTGTGCTGTTTTCCATCCCATAAGGGATGCAGTCCTATGGATCAAGTCCTTGTTTCCAGCAAGATAACTAAATGCACCTCTTCTACATGGTTCAATTATTCAATAAAATAGAATGTTTAGAAAATATTTAGAAAAGCTTAGTCTTTGAATCTTTTTATACAAACTCTTGCCTTAGAATATGCATGTCATATAAATAAAATACATCTGTAGCATTTCCATCTGTACATTCTGAAGCATTTTATGAATGAGATCGGTACCAATACTCTCATTTTCAAATGGAAATCAAGATATCAGGAAAAGGGAAGTGAACTAGACCCAGCCAGTAACCTGAAAATGAATCAAATGCTTTCTAGACCAAAACTTTGTAAGTCCACGTACCAAATCTATAAGAATGTATTGTCCCCATTAACACCACACTGGAACCCCTGACTTCACTGTGGCTAAGCGTTGCAAAATTCTATAAAGAAGTGTGAAATGGAAGTTCATTCCACAATAGAAGAAAAATCTTAATTAATAGTAGTGGAAACTTGGCTTACTTTTGCTAAAAAATTGAGGAAGAAATGGTTGTCCAGATCCAGAATAAAATTTTGATTCAAAATGAATGGGAGAGATCCCTAAAATAGCTTCATAGTTTGAATCCCATGTACAGTGTATTTCCCAATTAATATTTCATACTGAGGCAGTTTCACAAGAAGACAGACTGGTGACATGGGGTTAATGGAAGAAGGACTTTAGCCTCAACCTTCTGTCTCCCACTGAATGCCTCATCACCAAGCTATTAACTGCTCTGGAGTATTCATATCTGATGTGCTTGTGGGCTACAGCTTCAGTGTCAGGAGGACTGAAGGTGATGCCTTTCAAATACTCTTCCAAGTGTTAATGCCAGATGATATGATTCATTTCATGGGAATGAGAGGTCAACAAAATCCTTTCTCAAAAAATAAAAACTGAAACAACCAACAAAACACGCAAAAAAAAGCCATCAACCCTTGTTGGGTAGACTGTGGGATGATGCACCCTTAGGAGGAAGCAGAGCTGCTTATCTGGCAGTTAGATACAGACACTGCCCTTTGCAGAGTGTTTTGCAGGATAGCTATCTGGCTGCTGCACACACTGATACACCCATAACTATGGGAACATAACTATTCCTACACAGGACATATTTTGCTTCTCATATCTACAAAGCTTGAGCCTTCTCAGGCCTACAGAGCCTGAGCCTGGTTAAGAGACTATCTCTCTTTACCACTACATGTAGTGTGCTGTATTGTCAACATATTTTTTCAGACTGTGTCCACTAACATTTCTAAAATTAAAGGGAAAACTTAACACACGTGAAATGGCAGTACCGACAGATTAACTATACCCTCAGGCATTTAAAATGTTAGAAAAGAACAAGTAATATTTGCCTGTGATTTCAAATAACTGCTGCTCCCATCCAGAGTCCCACCTCATCAATATTACTGTAAGATATCCCCACAGCCTGGACTGTGTCACAGCTCAGTCAGTGTGGTTGTGTTCGAGGTGGGTTTAAGCTCACACCAGAGCCACAGAGAAAGCCTGGCACTCCCCAGCACCTGCCCTGCCCAAAGTGAGATTTTTTTTTATTATTTCCGATTGAGAACAGTTGATCAGCAGTGTTCTAGCCACCTGTATCAGAAACAGATATGAACAAAAGGAAAGAAACTTTGGCAGAACACCAGATTTCTGCTCTTTTGTCCTCTGTCAGTTTGAGCAAGGGTTATATTGTGTGTGGACCTGATTCCTAACTCACTTACCAGGACTGACCCTTGGATGAGCCTCAAACCACGATTTGTAGGATATAAGCCTATATATAGTGTTTGAACAAGGCAAATGGAAGCCTGTTAAAGCTTGAAATTAAGGTTTTGGCCTTTGCTTAAGATTTGTGACAACATATGCAGATACAACAGGCAAGCTCCTTTATTTACTGCCATACAATTTGTGCAGGTATATTAACCTTAAGATTTCTCTTTTAGTACTGACAGAAACTAATCATTACTACTAAGTGAAATTTCCCTTTAGCTTTTAACACTAAGCTCTTTGGAGTGAAAAGAGAGTCCCTCTTAAAATCAGCAATGAAACTATCATAAGCTTTACTGCATTGATCTTCAGGTCATAAGAACTATGAACAAGAACTATGAACAAGACTATTTTTTTTTATTTTCTTTTGGGACTTGAGGAAAATAATGAGAACACAAGTAAAATTACAATTGAGGTTTTGTTGCCATGATTTTTCCCCCCTTTGTTTGAAAAAAAAAAATAAACCACTAAAAAACATCTTTCAGAGCTAACAAAATCTTTACAAATTTGGATTGAGTGAATGAATTTGATAGGTTGAAATGGAGAAAAAATAACAGAAACATAGAAACCCTTGCTTTCTCTATGTCTAAGATTTTAGGATGTTTCCATTCAAAATGTTGCTGAAGCTTTTTACAAGCAGCAAGAACTTTAGTGGTTTGCTTTTGAGCAATTTGAACACTTCCATTGTGTTGTGTTTAACCATTAAGTATATAATTTCCATAACACTGATTCTTTAGATTATGTATTATGACATAACATTTGTGTAACCCCAAGTAACCAGCAAATTCATGTTTGCTGTGAGCCTAATGCAGCAGCAGAATGCACAAAGCTGGTTGCTGTCTCTCACATTCACGTCTCTCAGTGGTTCCTCACCACTACCTGAAAGCAGTGCAAAACTATAAAGCTGTCCATAGACGGAGCATTCTAATGAGCCTGGGCTCTCTGATGATGCAAATCTGGTGTAATACTTGTGGCATTGCTCCCCAGGGTTGCTCCAAATGCACATTTCTGTGGAAAGTACCATAAAAACACATGGGATCTTGGCTTTTAAGAGGACAAAGCCGCTTCTTTCACCACCAAGATGGCAGTGCACAAACTTTCAGTTTGCTCTAGTCAAAAATGTCAAACTCTTTCAGTATTGCAGATGAAGTCTATTTATAACTGGCTACTTTCACGATTACAGCAGCAGGACAAAGACATGCACCAACATAGGCAAAGATGACTACTTTGTATCAAGGAGCACAGACAGGACTCAATGTCCAGGGCCTTTACCTTCATCCTCTTTCATGCCACTTTGCAGGAAACTATTTCATGTAGCCTCCTTCACAAAAAATGATGGAAATCTCTATAGGTATATATATAATAAAAATAACAAAAGCAATATCCCTGGCAAAGAAAATTAAGGCAATTTCTGAGACACCAGAAGGTCAAAACATAATGCTGACATTAAACCCAAATGCAGCTGTAAGCTTCCAAAATTAACTGCTGGCTAATCACAACAATAAAACACAGGGAAAACCATCATATGTTTATTAACACAACATCTGCAGGTCTGAACACAGGGATCACTTCTTGATCTGACTGATTCACAAAAATGCCCAAGTTACAAGAGTTTAGATTTGTTCAGTAGTGATTGACAGAGTGTGCAAACATGGTCAGTCCATTTAGGTTTCTAGTCTAAACTTGTGTTTAAGCAAAAAAGAAATTAAACATCAGTTCACTAACTGCTTAAATAAGAAATACACAGCACAGTTAAGACAGCTGAATAACCTGCATTCCCTTCCTGTCCCCTAAAGCAAACCATCCTACTATATTCTGGTCAACATACGCAAAATGCTACTGCTTTTCAATCACATCTATTGAACTTTTATCTTTCTTACTTGGGGGACCCTCTTCTTCTGGAAGCTAGAGTACAATCTGGGTTTTCATTTCTAGTCACTAATATACTTATGAAAATAAAAGACAAGATTTTGTCTTTCAATACCATGGTCCATTCTGAAATACTGTACTTATCACAAAGACAGCTCAAAGCCATGAGGAATCTGATCCAGATTACTAGTTTGCTGCTATGAAGTGGCAACTGATGCTCAGCACTTCCCAGATGCATTTAGGACTCTAATGGGTATTTAAACACACATTGAAACATCTGTTCCTTGTACTCATTCGGTCACTTATCCAATATAAACACTGGGTATGTTTTTGTTTCCTTTTTGTATTTACCTTATCCTCTATCCAATAAACTGTGAGCCCAAAATGATAACATAACCTAAGCAAAAAACAGGTATCAAAGCAATGAAAATATTATTTTTGAAAGGTCACACTTTCAATTGTATCATAAAAGCAGCAAAAGTAACTTTGCCTTTCAGATTCCTTGACCACCTCTCCCCTCCCTCCAGGCCTCTTATACCGGTTCAGGTGAGCATACAAGGCTTCATTTTCACAGTGTTTCTGTATGCTTCTCTATGTCTCCCAGAGAAGAAGTTTCTTACATTTCTTCACTTCCATAATATTAGATGGGTTGACTACTCTCAGAAAAGTGGAGTAAGACCAATTATTTTAAAATGTGTTGTCTTGACCTGTGGGCATCAAGAAATGGGGCGCTTGGTTCATTTGGTGGGCTGCTCAAAAGATTAAACCCTCTTTGTGAAAAATGTGTAATCTACTTCCACAAAATGCCTTGATTCAGACATTTCCCAAACTTTTCATAATCTTGCTTTCCATAAGCCTGTAGGATTCTTGGTCATCCAGTATGTGATGCTGGGAAGGTTCCTTCAGCTGTTAAATGGCTTCTCAGACCTGTCCTTTTGATATGTTAACCAGGATAGAGAGCTCTTTTGACCCTAATGTCACCCTGGTGGCATCGCTCTGCCCTCCCCCAGTTTCTGATGTCCTTACACCAATATCAACACAATAAGTAGTTTTCCAGCATCTGCCATGTCACATTTCAAAGTAAAATCACACCTTTCCTTTGCCCAATTGTTATACACCCAAGGGTCTCACTTTCTGCCAGAAGAGTTGTTAGCTACTTCTCTTCCTCACCTGCCAAGCTGCAAATTCATCTCAGTCACTGCATGTCGTTTCCCATGCACAGAGGACCTGTAGTTCTTACTCCTAAGTGACTTTGAATATGTTTCAATAAGATCAAGTATAACATAAATGCTTATAATCAATACAGATCACTCAGTATCAGCACTTTATTGTCCTCATTTTATACTTCTCCAAACAGTGGCACACAGGTATTTTAAGAGTAGAGATTTTATATGAATTTTCAAAACACTAATGAAAATCCTTAATAACATTTTTAAAGTGCTGGTCCCTGCAGAACTTGACTAGAAGCATTTCCATTCCGTGATGAGTCTCTATTGACAGTCTTTCTGAGAACAGGGAGTTCTATTCCATTTATTGTGTTGTATGATACATTACATAGTTCTTAGCAAAGCTATTACAACTGGAAAACATATCCAAACAAATGAAAGCTCTGTATTTTAGAGCACCAAGGGACAAATCCTCTTCTCTCTGAAATCAAGTAGAGACTGGGAATGTTTTTTGTTGAGAGCAAGAGCAGTCACAATCTAAGAAAACTAAACCGCAACTCACTCCTATATTGCCACACTCACAGAGGAAATTAATTTGTAGCAGTCAGCAGCACCTTTTCCTCTAAGCCAAGGTGACAATAATCTGTGTAATCTATGCAAAATCTATGTATTCTGAATATTATATGAACAAAATAAATTTATCAGAAATATATATATACCAAAATATTAGCTGAATCTATGTAATCTGAATAATATCGGAACAAAAATCTATGTAATATGAACAACATTAGTCAACTGAGAGTTTTTAGTGGATTTAACTAAAACAACCATTAGCATTCACAAGTATAGACGGCAAGTCAGGACTGAATAGCAACCTACCTTGAAAAACAAAACAAAGCAAAGGAAATTAAGCCACAATTATTTTTTTTCTAAGTGTATTACTTTACAGGTGGAATAAATTCACTCCATTACCATATTAATGGACCATCATGCCAAAAAGTATGATATTCAGCTGAAAGGTGATGTTTAAATATAATTGTCCAACAAAATACACAGCACAAGATAAAAACAAACAGACCCCCTCCTACCATTTAAAGGAAACACTAGTGAAAACCTAATGAGAAACAATGAAAGTCAATAGGCTTTTGTGGTCCTGGTGAAGATGAGGTCGCTGCCTGGCCCTTCTCACCATCACTCAGAAGTTTTTACTGAACAGATAAGCAGGAGTAGGAGGCAGCCTTATTTGCAACACATTCAAAGAAAGATAAGATGCAGCTCAGTGCACCACCTAAAACAGGGAATGTCTAAGCGTCTATCTACTGCTCTCTGCTTCTCTAGCGACCTTGGCTGCTCTTCCCTGTTATGTGTAAGCATCTTCCAAGATATGAGAGGGCCCTGTCTCAAAACATGCTGATTCAACGTGATCATCCTCCTGGTGTCATGGAGCAAAAATAAAACAAATTTTGGAAACAATGGTGGCTTTTTCTCTTACCTTAGGAGACTGCTAACATGCTCCAAAGGTTTTATTTCACTATCTCATAATGAAGATGTTAGGGTTGCCCTGGCTCCATAGCTGCACTTCTGAATTTTAGAGCCCCGAAGCTTGGCAGCAGCATAACCCTCTTGGGCAAAAATAGATGTGTGAGAAGACAAAAATAGCAATAATCTGTAACTACGTAGGAAAAATCAGTTTTAATCTTATTCCAACTCATTATAGTTAATTGTTGATACCTCCAGCAGTGGGTTACACAAAAAAAAGTAAACAAGTACATGATCTCTAGCTATTACATAAAAGTGATCTCGTTTAAGTCCCTTAAGATCTGCCAAGAAACCAACAGTAGTACTGGGAATGGCAGACACAGCCTCTGCTAGACTGCAGAGTACTACAGGCAGCATCTATCACCCAGTGGGGCTGGAATCAATAAAACAACCATGTTCAACTGTCAAGAGAGTCCCTTCACCAGGCACTTTCCAGGATGCAATGAGCATATAGCCTGTGTACTTTGGGAGCCACTATCACACAATGATTTTCTATTCCTCTGGGCTTGCAAAGTCACCCAATAGAAGCAGAGAGATTCTGTACTACACTGAATCCTCAAACTGTTTACTGCCAACCTGGCACTCCTGTCCCAACCCCACACAACTGAACCAGGGGTCTAATTTATGTGGCAGTGCTATAGGCACAACAGCTACCACTCATGAGTGAGAGTCCAGCTGAATTCCCTGCACAAAACACAGGGCTGCTGCCTGGCAGCTGGAACAAAACCAAGCCACACCAGTGTGTTTTGTAAACTCAGTGTAGCTAATACCAAAAACTCAAATAAACCCAGAAACAAACAAAAACCAAAACAAAGACACCAACCAACCAATCAACCAACCAAAAAAACCAGGAACCTGTTTAAGTCCTCTTAGAGCACTCTCTTCTCAAGGAAGCTGCACTTAAAATGTCCAGGTTTATGCTTAGTGAGTTTAACTTGATTAGCAATTACATTAATGTCGATCCAAAGTGAACCCAATAATTTCCAATGAGGCATTTTACTTTGACACTGAACAGCAGAATTTGACCTCTTGTGTTTCGTAACTGACTTTTTAAAATGAAAGAAACATGAGGTGAGGACTAAAATAAATATTTATTTCTTCCTTACGTCAAGAAAATTAGACATATAAGTTAGAGCATAGTATAATATTCCCTGGCAAAAAGTGTGCATGCCCATTGTCACTGAGCACAGGATAGTGCCATGGGGTAAGCCAAACCCTGCAACTTCTCAGAAATAAATTTCCACTGTTCCAACTACTTGAGAACATGTTCCCGAAATTCAGGAAACACACTGCTAATTATTTCCTCTAAGGTACTCAGCCAGTGGACTTCAAAATGCACATGTAAGCAGAGTAAGCTATTCTTCACTTGCGGCATTGGGAATTCATAAAAAAGGTACAGGTATCTTAATCAATATACTGCAAGTTAAAGCACATTAAGCAATCACATGTAGGACTATTCAGAAGGAGAGAGTGAGACTCACCCAGCTAGATACAGTCAGTGACATCTGAGCAAGCTCTGACTCTGTTTATATGAAGAGAACCCAATGTTTATTCTAGAGCGCATCCCTTCTAGCCTAGGACACTGGAATCCCTTTGAGGATTTTCTTATGAAAGGTCTGTTTCTTCTCTTCACCAACCATCAGGAGAGTCTAGGGAAGAGAGGTCTCATACTTGTGTGTGGAGATTACAGGAGAGAGTTAATATTGTGAGAGAGGAGACAACAGGTCAGGGAGAGGCATTCTCAGTTGGATGCTGGGCACTAATAAAGGGGGTGACGAGCCTCTAAAAGTATTTTCTCCACTTGTGGATCACTCTTTAACTCCTGGAAAAAAACTACTAAATTAATTTCAACTCAAACGACACCTATGTCATAGTTATTTCATAAAGGGACATTTGTTCATGGCTTGAGCATTTTGAAATGAGATTTAACATGACCTAACTTTAGATATTTGTTTGACTTTCCACCCTCCAGTTTCTCCAGTTACCCACTCTCACGGTCATTTCCCCAAAGGGAAGAACATCAGATAAAAAGCCTATGTATAAAAATTCATCCCACCTTTCCAGGGAGAGGGACACAGGGTTATTTCTTGCCTTTGGTTGTGCTCATCAGTTTTTTTCATAAATATTTTGCAATAATAACTGCTTAACCATATCATGGCATTAGCAGAAGCTTCTCACACATTTTATGCTATTTCAATATCTTCTTTCAGTGATAATTCGGGTTCTTGTACATTTGCATGGATGTACCTCCACGTAGATGCAGCATGAGACTGAACTGTTAACGTTTTAACTGATGTGACCATTCTTGAAAAGGAAAGGTGGTGTGCAGACCCACAACGGGGACAGCCACTCAACCACAATTACATCCCTCTAAATAATTTCCACTGAAAAAAGTTCTTTCCTTAAAAATCATTAGCCAAAAAAGGTCTTTTTGCAGTTTATATTAACCCCCACCACCATGACTGACAGTAACTGCCTCCTACATCACTGCAGCTCCACCGGCTGCTGACCTTATGTTATCTACAGCACGGGCAGGATCCATATTGCCCACAGCTACATCTGGAAAGCAGGCTGCAGAGAAAACAATCAATCAAGAACCTAATTCTGGCAAATCAGCACTGCCATTCATCTTGGACTTGAGCAATACATACACTGGATATATACAGTAACACTGGAGACAGTCAAACATATACCACACTCTAGGACCATGAAGATGAAGGATAGGTTTACCCACTGAATTGTGAATGTGCAAAGTCAGTTTCCCAAAGCTGCTGTGCTACCTAAAGGGCAGATCACATGAACCCTGAAGAGCACAATCCTACGTTCCCATAAGTTTCTGAAAAGCAGCTGTACAATGCTTGTAAGGTTTCTAGCAAGCACATAGTTCACAAGCACAATCTGCCAGGCTTATTAGCACAGGGGCCTGGGGCAATGAGAGAACAAATGGAAACTTTCAAATACACGCAAGAAAAAGGTAAGATAAAATTGAAAGCTTGATGGGTTTTTTCTCCTGTAAATTCTCTCATTTTTTCCTCAAGGACAGCATATAAACGTGTACGTTACAGCCCATGTGATCAGACACTCTCTCAAGAACTATAAACAATGTAGCTATGAGTCATTATTAGGCTGGAATTGCATTCAAGTTCTTTCCCACTGACTCATCATATGGATCGTTTGTCTGGTCTTTTGCCTTCCCCACTCCCTTCACTCCCCCAGAGATAATACGCGACCACTTCCCAAAATTTCAGCAGTAGTGTGGTTTGCAGTGCACATCCCAGCTCTTGCAGGCAGGTGACAACAGCAGTCTGCAGCGCTACACACACAGGCGCTAAGCTCACGCCCCTACAACACCCCCAGCCGTCTGCCAGAGGCTGTCAGCTCCCCAGCACTGCCTCCCACGGTGTCTCAGGCATTGTGGTCTGACATGACACAAATCTACCAACCCTAACAACTTCTGCTAATTTTGAGCAAGAGTCAGAAAAGCCATTTCTGCCACCTCACCTACCAGGATGGTAACTGCTCGCTAAGTGAAGGAAGAAGGGGGTTTGGTTAGTTACACATCTTAACCCATTGCATCTAGGACAGACTAAGCAATACATCAGTCAAAGCTGTCATCTTTCATTTAAAAGAGAAAGGTAAAGCTAGTTCCTAGCCTCCACAGTCATAGAAAAAAATGTGTTGAAGTTTATGACTTCCAAATCTTCAAAGGCAGATTGTAAATAAAAGTGCTGACATTTATTGCTTTTAAGCAAATCACATACTGGAGTGTGACTCATGAGCACTGGAACTAGCAAGAGCCGAGGCAATCATGTTGAGAATGAGATCATGATGCAGTAGGTGTGCAGCATTCTCTTTTCAGCCTATTCACTATCTCTATTCTCCAGTAATAAAGAAGAAAGTTTCTTTTCAGTCAATAATAAAGACTTTAATGTGCCTTCTGATGCCTATGGAAATAATAAAAAGTACATTTCTGCTTCCCTGAGAAAGCTTTTGACACATACTTGATCTCATAAAATACCAAAGGGCACATGACGTATTCACATGAATAAGTCAAAAGGCTTCATGGTACTCATAACAGCAAAATTAGGACTGTGCAAAGCTGAGGTCTTAAATTTTAAAACATTGTAACTCCAATCTTCCTTTTATTGATTGTGAACTGCTTACAAAGGGATGCTCCTGCAGATAGGGGGTTGGAACAAAAGGGGCAAGAAAAGGAAATTACATATCTGTACTGCAGAATTAGTCATGGGGTTACATCAGTAACATTCAGGAGACATTTTGTACACTTATCAGGTTGGCTTGAAATTAACTTCTACTTCAGTAAACTCTATGAATAGTGATTTCGAATTTGAATGACATGCATGTATTTTTCTACTGAATAATTGCAAAACCTATCACTTTCAGTATTCAGAGCCAGTGTTCTGCTGTTCATGATGCAGGACTTGTCAATTCTGCAAGCAACAATAATTTAGATAGTTACAGGAACATTTGGATAAGCAATCAAGCAGATATATTTGTTCAGCTGTCCCTTCTAAAATGTACTTACGTATTTGCAACATGTTTTTTCTCAGTTATATTACAAATGTCTCACCTATATTAAATGTATCCGGACAACAAGGTACGATAAATAACAACAAAATTTAGAGTTCGGTACCTTCATCACACAGAAACAGATCATTTACAAACATTGAACTAAATTATCCTTTGCTTTAATGTCACCGTGATTCAGGCTGATATTGTCCTTTCCACTGCCTTCTTTTTTCCCTACTGATCTCCAGTCTACAAACAGAATGACCTTATGCTGTCTGGAAGCTAGGCATTTAAGACAATAGGCTGCAAACGGCAAAGGAAGCAAGCAGATGGGAGTTTAAAAAGAAATTATTATAATAAAGGCTATATTTAAGGGTGGAATTGCAAAAGTTAATTATCACTAGTATATAGTTATAGCATTAGATGTACCCCATGAGTAGCTTGATTTTAATTTGCAGTTAGGATATAGAGTTTTTCACACTTTAAGACAAATGTCTAATTTACACACTATAGAACTTGAATGTTACCATTCCGAGCAACTGTTCTGGTGCACTCATCTAGGGAATGGTGCTAGGCTCAACTGAAATGGATCTTTTGGTGATTGTTCAGCCAACTGCTTACCAGAAACCAGAGACATCTCTCTCCCATGTTACAAAGTATTGGCATGAATATACAATTTTTAAAGTATCTTAGTTTTATTTCCTATCAACAAGGTATCACACTGATTAAAATGTTGCAAACATTCCTTTAGACAACAATTTGCAGTAGAATGCAGAAAAATCTTGAAAATCTGCTTAATTGGGTAGCAAATTGAGTCAAGCCACAAGTTCATATACAGAAAAATGAAAGCAAAAATAGGAATGCATGTTCCTGTTAATCCTAATGTCTTAAAGCATAAAAGGAATAAAGAGGAAGAGGAAAATTCACCCCCACCTATGCAAATTTACAATCTTCAGAACACCTGCAGTGACTTGAATTAAATCACAGCAAGCAGGGACTTCAGGATGACCCAGTGAAAAACACTCTAATAATTAAATGTGTGTGTTTATATATATTTATACAAGAAATTTACATATGTGACCCTGTGTATCTACAAATAAAATGTTGTTTAAAGTTCAGTACAGGGAAGGAATGTTGTCTTTCAATATTCTTTTTCACGTATAAGAAACTCATTAACCTGTGACCAAAAAAAACTCCAAAACCACCAATTATTACAAGTTCTTAGGTTACAAAAAGCAATAATTGCATTTTATAGAACACAGGAAAGCAAGGGCACACTACTGTTGGAAATTCTTAACTGCAGCCAATGTCAGCAGATGATACCATTGGTACTAGAAATCTCTCTTTAAGATGAGTTAGAAGCGCTACCCAAAGCCTTTAACTCCATGTTAGAGCTCTTAGGTAAGTGTTGCTGTCTGGAACTCAGCTGTGAATGCTGGGTAGTATCCCCAGCCCTGGCACTGTCCTTAGGCATTTCAGACACTGCTACTCTTTGCATACATCCAAGGCTGCTCCAAGAAGACTGAAGTTCTCCTCCCTTGCATCCTTACCATGCTAACAGATTCATCTGTTTATCATTTTATTCAGTTATTTAATCAGCACATAAAATAATCACATGGAAGATTTTACAGTGCCCCAGAGAACCTGCAAAGCTAGAGGCTGTTTCCTAACATCCAAGAGGTAAAAGCTACACCTCTCAAAAAGACTTTAGAAGGTCGTTGCAAGCCATGATGAGACACTGAGCAGCTGATCACAGGATAACTTCCCTCTGCAAAAACCCAGCTGACATCCCCTCAGCCTGGGATTTTTCTCATCCAGTACCATCCCAGTCCTATTTCCCTTCCTCATATGTTATTACCAGTCACTTTCAGCAGAGAAAATCTCAAAACTTGAAGATGCAGCATTTTACTTGTTTTCCTTAGTTGACAATCATTTCTCCTTGACAGCTTTGTAGTCACAGAATTGCAATACTACAAGGGCAAACATCTGCTCTCAGGTGTGCAGCACTACTGCTTGTGTGGATTTCTTCCCAGCAGCTGGGAGGAAATGCTCCTTCTTGTTTAGGCAAAAAATATCAAATGGTTGGGAAATAAGCAGTTAGGAAAAGCTGTATACAAAGTTCATGCTTGAGAAACACAAGAGCACAGACTCAGCCACTGAGAAAATTCCACTGGACATGTAGTTAACAATAATTTAGATCTGTTCATTTATGGTAAGTCAGCCATTTTACTGTTGACCTACTTTGTATCAGCAATAATTTGTCACAGTGCATTCTCCAACTGCTACTGAAAGAAAGGTTGAAACCATACATTAAGAGCATAGTGTCAAAGCAACTGATGTTAATTATACCCTGCAATTCCTATGTTGATGAAATTGTCACTGCTAACTATTAATACAGCATTTATTGTCTAAGCCCAGCTTGCCCTACCAACCCCTAAAAGCCACTGAATTAACATCCTGCTTCTCAATGTTCACATTGGAATGTAAATCTGAAATGTGCAGAAATAATCTCAGCTATTACACCAAGAATGTGTAAATACAGATTCCTTTTCAGAAGAACTATTTATCTCCAGTCTATACATGTTCCACCCTTCAAACTAAAAACAGCTTTATTGTTCTTCAGTCAAGTGGCAGCTTTTGCCAGTGTAAACTATTTTCCCTAAAAATAATGGCATCAAGGAGAGGAAATTTTGGAAAATGTAGAGGAATACTTGATTTATGGAAATTCAGAAATAGATACACAAAAAAGAAAAGCAGCAATGCTCTTCATTGCATTCATTGCTAACCTGCACAATAACGAGAGATCATATTCTCCCAGCATAAATAAGCACAGTTAATTAGAAGGATATCTTATATGTATTGAGTGTTCATGTTCAGCGACATCTGCTTAATTTAGGGGCAGAAATGTTTACAAGCATCAGCATGAACCGACCACTCCAGGAATATTGATGGCTTGCACATCGGTATAGTGTTTTGTAAGGTTCTATTGCTGCAGTACAGTTCCCCCCGCTTCTACATCATGTCTCAAGTTTTTCCTTTACCCATTTAAATTGAAGGCAGTTGAGAGCATACGGGCTTAATAATATTTAGCCTTCATAACTGTCATCACTAAGCTATGGCATGCAACATACAACTTGGTATGATCCAAGAAGATTCATTTTGTGATGTGTTCATATCCTATGAATCAATCCAATACAAGATACAGCAAAAGTAGACGCCAGTGATGGTATTTTCACATCAGAAATATGCCTCATGCTATTTCCAAATTCTCATGCAGATTGATAGAACAAACTAATAATAAGAAAATCCTGTGGCACAATAAGGCCTGTCATACAGGTCTATCAGAAAACCTTTGCAGAGACAGCAGAAAAGTAGAAAATTAAAATCAGCATTATTAGTGATTGAATGAAAACCCTCTTATCTCTATTCAGATCTAAAAATGACACTAAAATCTACAGGAAGAAAAAAATCATTGTCCAAATGGCTATTTAAACCAGATGTACATCTCCAGAACAAGAAGGAAAAAAGTACACAGCTGCAAAGAGAACAGAACAACAGAGCTTCTTACAGGATACATGTAATACAACTCTCTTTAGGAAGAGCATCATTACTAAACATGAAATACAAAAGTAGTATTGAGTGCATACGATCTGACACCGCACATTAGCACAGTGGGGGAACGTGCTGTCAAATAAAAAGAAACCAAAACAAAACATATGCTCACCTGGCATAAACTAGAAAGTAACTGTATACTTTGTAAACAGACATTCTCTGAATGGTCAACAGGTCTTAGCAGATTGGTCCATCATTCTGACAAGAGCTGTAACATTAGAGCTGCATATAGCTGAGCCTGCCCTCGCAACACCAACAGAACAGGATTATTCAGTGCTTCTCAAGGAAAGTCAACTAATTTAAATAACATGCAATGGGCAAGCAGGTCTTGAATGTGCTCTCTCATCTCTAAAATTTGCATTAAAATAACAACCTTGCTGGTTTCATAATGGCACCTTAAATGAAATTCAAAAGTGACACGCATTTAGCTTAGTGTGCTGTTTATTCTACCTGCAGCAAAACATAGGATTGGCAACAGCCTCCTCTTTGAGACATACTCCATTTCTCTCAGGAGTCCTACTTATGCCCTGCTGCCACAGTATGCTAAGTACTTTGAAAATCAGACAAGGGCACATTGTGTACACATTGGGGTATATTTAAATTCCATCTGGAAGAAATCCCAGCAACTCTGAGTACACAGGTTGTACCAATTACTGGTTACAGCTGCAGTTAAAAATTATGCCATGAATGAAAGCACCTCACCGTAAAAGGACTAAAATGTTAACCATCTAAGGGAACAGACTCGCTCTTGGTTCGGTGTCACATGCCAGTCTGAGAGGGAACACTTGCTGCCTCACAAAGCTATGCTTAATTTATCAAAAGGAAAGTACCGACAGCTGATGCTTTCATAATGTGCATAGCTCATGTCAAAGACCAACTATACAGTTACCCCTTCTAATGCTGTTCTTGCTGTGCAGCAGAAAAGACTAGGCAGCACCACAATATACCAAGCATAATTCAGTCAGCAGTGAACTTCATGAAAGTTTAATATTGCTTTACAGGAAGCCAAGCTCAATGTTTATCTTTCTACTCAGATACATTTCTGCCGTCTGCAGACATTTAACACAACAGAAATGTCTTTGAGTACTCTCTATAGCTTGAATAATTTCTTGCTTACAGGTTTAACAACTTAAACTGTCATTTAAAAGTAGTAGAATTTTTAAGGTATCAAAACGAGAGTCTAAACTTTGACCACGCAAGCTCATTTTGAAGCTTTGGTAATAGATCTATTACTGTCAGATCCATACTGAGCAAGGCCTTTGAAGTTCCCTGCTTCAGGGGCATTTATGCTTCCACCAGTCTGTGCCAGAAAGCCACAGTGCTAGAGAAGCCCAAGTAGTATGTTAAAGTGCTGAATATTGACATACATATGCAGATCATGGTAAAAAATCTTATTTGTAAAGCTGAACTAAAAAAAAGAAAAAAAAAAAGTTGGGGAAAGAAATTGTTAAAGCAAGCTGGACAGTTTAGTCTTATGTTTTGCTTATATATAATCAGCTATATTATAGATCAGACAACACAGATATGGAGATAAAATACATTACTATCGTCACATTGTAAAGGCTGTTGAGCTCATAGGAGCTGCAACAATGCATGGCAAGTCTCAAGTTCAGTTCTACACACAGCTTGCAAGCTTGGCTGGCAAGTAATGACTGCTTTCTTTTCATTCAGAGCATCAGCAGCAGTTCTTGTAACTGACGACCAAGTTCAGTATGCCTTTATTAAACACTCATGGAACAAAGTACACAGGAGATAAGGAAAAGCCTTGAGTTTTACTCTAGACCTTTAACAAATGTAAATAAAGTGGCAAGGAATTTCTCTCAAGTGTAACTAACAGCTGTGCCATATACAAATGCCATTAGTGTGGTGCTTAAGTGAATCACAACTCCACATCATTCATTAACTATGAATACACATATAAGTATGGGCTTCTCACTTAGCCTCAGCCAACCTTTTAAGTTCGGGGAAAAAAGATCTACATACCTTTTGTTGAATCCAATCTTAATGATTTCTAAAGTGAAAGTCTTGCATCTGAAGAAAGCAAAAGGCAGCAAGCTGCTCTTAAGGCTAAGGGACACTTGTCCCAGAAACT
Organism: Empidonax traillii; assembly: GCF_003031625.1. NCBI lineage: Eukaryota > Metazoa > Chordata > Aves > Passeriformes > Tyrannidae > Empidonax > Empidonax traillii. The sequence continues at coordinate 317,060 of NW_020955757.1, read as the reverse complement.
TATTGAGCAGGGAATCCATCAGGGAAGAACTGTAAACTTGTGAGCAAGTAGGTCAAAATGGACATTTAGGTTTGCTATATCCTTCATCAGGAAGCCAAGTAAACTTTAATCCTCTGGATTTATTCAAGTCATCTTTGGTGGATGTTATTTCTGTACCTTTTCCTCATATCCTGGAATTATTGGCCCTGGAGTTATTTCCACATTGAACTGATTTTAAAAGGTTTAAGGTGACACGTATATCATTGTGTTCCCCTGAACTTCCCAAGCATTAATACATGAGGTCTTCATTAATCCAGGTCTTTACCAAATGTTCCCTAGCATCAGGATGCCATTGACGTTCTTAAGTCTTTAAGGTACCTATTTTATTTCTACTGTGAGACAAAAATAATTTAACTGCTCCTATGTAATCACGACAAGAGATTAATTAAAATGCCAAGATAGGAAACAATTTATTATAGAGAGAAGAAAAATTTCTCATCCAAAATATAGAAATCTGTACAACTTTGCCACAATCAATATACATGAACTGTACAAATTTACACCAGTTCATAATTTACCAAATAAAAGATGACTAACAAAGTTCACAAAATAGATGGTGGTTTGTGGAAAAGACTTTTACCCAATTAAGAACAAGGAAATTACAAACCAGACCTCCACTTTCTAAAAATAAGAAGTTTACTCAGTCTTAGAAAACTACAAGCTAGCAAATGTACAGATAGCTGGCTGGTGCTAACACCACAGTTCAGACAGTGTCTTTATATGGTCTTTTTAAAGCCTGTTGCCATGGCAGATTATGATCACTTGCTACTTTTGAGGCCAATGTAAAGATCTGACCATTTCCCCAGGTCATTCTTACTAGTTTATCTTATGTACATTTATACGTATTTGTAAGTGCTAGGTAAAAGTCTGAAAAATAAAATTTCCAGTACTATGGTGTTCATAAGTCTTGTTACTGAGCTGCCAAAAATGCTAACAATTAATAAATGTAATAGTGCAAATTTACTCTGCAAGGCCTACTGCAGAGAATCACTTTATAAACACAGATTGGGGTTGAAAATTGGTGTAGAAATTAAGTAAGATGTCTTGGAGAAACTGACCCTTCCTAGATCTTCTTATTCCCTAGCAAGTTGCAATCATTTTGACTCACAGGCTATTAAATCACTGAAAGGTACTGTCCAAACTATGGCACTGTCACTTTAAAGTATACCACTCTAATGTGTGCCAGATCTTCACAGCTGTGACATGGTTTAAATTCCATAATCCATCCCCAGAGGTGCCCACCCAAAGTAAAAACCAAATTTATCCATCCATTTTAAGGTGATCCATCCACAGACTATATCTTAACCTGATACAGTCATCATATTGTAGCTTTTGGAAGGGCTAGTTCTGCCCAAGAGAAGTTCCTCCTTACAGCTTATTCTGCTGTCTACCATTTGCATGTTGGTGTTATTTTGGCTACCTCCTGCTGGTGCAGCTTCGTACAGCACACAGATGGAGCCATCCTCTCCAATGCGATAGGACACTTCATACGGGTCAACCCATAGAGTGAGTTCGCTTGGAAGAAGCTGAAACAGTTCCTGACTGCTCAATCCAATCCGCTGTGCTGCCTGTCCAATGAGAGGATCCATTTTATGGTTGATCCGGATACATCGGTAACCTGATCCCTTGCATGGCTTTTCTGGGAACCAGTGGTGTTTATAATGTTCTATAAAACAAAAAAAACAGACATTATCCTCCTTAATTCTGTATTTAAAGATGCATGCAGTGATTATTGTTCTCTTGCAAATTTCACACCTCGAGATTATTCCAGCATCAAGTGACTCAAAAATAAAATCAATATAAGCTTTATTTCTTCTGATGATTTATATAAGCCCAGAGTCCCTTGGGAAACACTCACATACAAAGTTACTGGTTTGTGCTACTGTGTACAATGCCCACCATCTGAAAGAAGTGAAATGCAACTTCCTGGCATTCACAGAACCATTTATAAAAATACAGAAATTATTATATATATCTAGCAGAAAAACTCAAGGGTTTTGAAACTTCACAAACCAGAAAGGAAAAAAAAAAACACCTTTCCAGCATCCTCTTGAGATCACACCCATGCTTAGCTCCTCACATTCTAAGAACACCCAAAAATAACCAGGGAAGGAGCTAGGTAGCATTTACCGACTGACTCAAGTTGTATTTCACCATCGCTCTTCCCAGCCTGTTTTCCATGGTGAGAAACCAAGGACTTCACTTACCTCAGGATTTTATCCCACCCAAAACCATATCGGTCTGAGACTACTTGTAGCCACTATCAAGCCCACTGGGACATAGCTTCGGGATTACAAAACCCACAGGGTAACGAAAAAACCCTCAGTGTTTCTTCCCGATCGCAGCTGTCGGGCGGCTTAGAGACGCTTCCAGAAGAAAAGGGAATCAACAATCATCGTCCACTGATTAATCATACTTGATGGGAGAAAAAAAAAAAAAGGCAACTTCGGAGCGTTTTCCCTTCTGGAAAAGGGGGAGTTTGAGCCCTTGGAGCGGAGCCCCAGCCCGGACTGCTCGCAAGCTTTGTCTAGGGAGCCAAGGACTGTGTATGCGTGCGGGTGGGGGGAGCTGCCTGCGCGTCGCCTGAGCCCCTTTTGTTTACAGCCCTCTCGGCACAGGGGGTGCCTGCAAGCGGCGAGCTACGGCCGCGGAGCCCCACTCGGCCCCCGCCGCGGCTCCAGACCCTCGAAAGGGCCGATCTGCCCCTCTGTCCCTCTCCAGCCCCCCCGCGGGGCGCGGTAGTTCCTGAATCCCCGCCGGGCCTGCCCGAGCGGGCGGCCCCGCGGCCGAGGGGGGCAGCGGCTCCTGCCGTGCCCGCGCCGCCCTCACCTGCCAGCAGCTCCTGCAGGCACTGGCTGAAGGTCTGCAGCTGCCGCTCGTTCATCAGCCCCTTGGTCCGCAGGAACTTGGAGATGAAGCCCACGGCCGCGGCGATCTCACGTATCATGCTGGCCCGCGTGTACAGGGCGGGATGCATGGAGGCGGCGGCGGGCGGCAGCCAGCGCTCCGGGGCGGCGGGCGCTGAGCTGGGACGGGGCGCGAGGCGAGCGGCGGGACACGGGACGGGCACGGGGGCGGCGCGGCTCTAACTGGGCGCGGAGCAGGCGGCAGAGCCCAGCTCACATCCCGAGGGCGGCAGCCTCCGCCTCCTCTTCCTGCGGCAGGGGGGCGGCAGCAGCAGCGGCGGCCGCGGCAGCGATGCCCGCATTTCCTGCGGCCGGGGGCGAAGGGAGCTGCCTCCTGCCCGCCGCCTCTTATAGGCGCCGCCGGCCGGAAGTGGCGTCACGCCGCCGAGGGGGAGCCGAGGCCAATCGGGCGATCGCACCATCGGGACGGCAAGCAGGGGGGCGGGGCCGGCCGACCGGGTGACGTAATCGGCTGTAAACAAATAGAGCCGGGGGCGCGGGCGCGTGCCCGCGCTGCGGGGGCCGGGTGGGTGGAGCGCGGGCACGCGCGCGCGCCAGTGTGGCGCGTCCTGTCGTGTGCCCCGGCGCGTCGGGGGCGCGAACGGGCGGGCGGGGCGTCACGCGCAGTCTGCGCTGTGTCCGGGGGGAGCGCGGCCACGTCAGCGCCGGGGCCGCCCGGCCGGGGGAGGGGAGCGGGGACGCGGCGTGCGGGAGGCTGGGCGGCTGCGGAGCGGCCGCGGTGCCGCTCGCCTCGGCTCCGGCGGGCTGTGTGTCCGTGCGCTTCTACCTCCCCGCGCAAGAGTGGCCGCAGCAGGACGTGGGTGCTCCCAGACCCATGTTTATTTACCCCTGCGGGCTGCGGGAGTTACGTGCCTGTGCCCGCGTTGCTCTCTCCCGGAGCCTGGAGGTGCTCGGTGCGACCTCCGTGTGCGCAGCGGCCCCGGAGCCCGGACGTGCTGTCCCCCTCGAGCTTGTGAACCGCGGCCTTCAGGCCGTGTCCACATCGAGGTCTCCGGCCGGGCACCTCCAGAATGAGCCTTTCCCTGGGCAGCCGGTGGCCCCCGGGCACAAGCAAAGCAAAGGCCCCACCGAGCAGAGGGGCAAATGCCTCCGCATAGGTCACTGACCGAACCTCAGCCCTGGCCCTTTGCAGACACTCCAGAAACAACATCTGGTCTTCATGCCCTCCTCGAGCACGCTGTTCAACAGCACGTCCTCTCTTCAGGGTGTAGTGTTATCCAGCTTTTCTATGGCCTGCTTGCAAAGGCAGAAACCCCTGGGTAGACAGGAGGCTGATGTATCAGCTAGAGACTGCGAAGAAGAGTGTGACCTACCAGTGCTGTGTTGCCCTTTTTGAAAAACTGGAGGAGAGATGAAAGAAGCAGTAGAAATTTATTAATTTTTTTTTAATTAGAAATGCTAAAGTGCAGCTTCTATGATAGAAAGCTTATTCCTTCCCAAGGGTATGTGCCCTGCCCCAGTGCAAAACTGCAAATGAGGTACAGCCTGGTGCTGATATCTGCATGTATGGTTCTTCCAGTCAAACATCAGAAAGTAGCCCAGTAAAGGCGCACATAACACACAATTAAATACTAAGATTTCTTTTAGCTAAAATAATTCAGTAATAAAATATATAAAAATATACGTGTGAAATAATTTGAATAAAATATTAAAGTACACTTTTTTTGCTTTTCTGGTGTGAGAGGTATAACCGAGTAGTGCTTTTGGTCTTTTCTCTACACACAGGATCTATTCTGTCTTAGACTGCCAGCCTCAAGGGACTTTCTCTTTGACTATACACAAGGGACACCTGCAAAACACCTTCAAAAGATAATCCTGAGAGCTTAAACTCACAGCTTTACTGCATATTAAAAATTTTGGGATGTGTGTTAGAGCACAGTCTCATCTATTTCCCCCCCTCCCTACCTTCTGAGTATTATATTACTAATCAAGAGCTGTCCCTCTCTCCTGTGAGAATTGAAGAGCTGCCAACCTGTCCAGTCCTTTTACTGCTCCTTAGGTACCAGCCATCCTTTCTTCTCAGTGTTTCCACAGCAATATGTGAGGTATATCCAGAGCTGCTATTTCTGCTCTGTTCATAAGTTGGAATGCGCTGATTGCTTGCAAACCGTGAAGCAGCAGATGCTTCTTTCCCCCTTCCCAGCAAGGTCCACCATCCTACTGGAAACTATCACTTATCTTGTGCAAAAGCAACATTAGAGCATCACAATTACATCAAAATAACTACCAAAAATGCTTCAAAAAACCACAAAAAATAGTATAATGTTTGTTACAGTTGCTTGGACCTGAGCTTCATTATCTGGGCCGCTTTCTCGTGTCTCCTACTTAGTTCCAGCCAGAATCAAATGCTCAGAAGGAGTTTCAGGAACTCGCAAGTAGGTAAATAGTCTTGTGTACTAGCACCCCAAAACATGAGGTTTAAAAAGCTCTCTCCAGCCATAACTGCTATGGAGAGGAAGGCTGTTCAGATTTGAGTCATTCCTCTTGAATTGTGCTTTAAAGAACATAATGTGGCCACATGTACCTCATGTCACACTCTGTGAGAGGGGGAGAAATTTAAAAGATTCTTTTTTATCTCTTTTTTTTTTTTTTTAAGAATCTTTCTCGATGATCAAAGTTTCCCGCAAATCTCTTGCAAAGTCAATAAATTCAGAACTCTTTAGCAATCAAGAAATTTTCATTGATTCCTGTTGATTCCAAATAGTATAAAGAAGCCCTTCCCTATCAAAAGGGCAAATGCTCTGCATACAGATCCAGTCTACTGGTGAGGAATGAACTACCTTGTGTTTTGTTGCTTGCAGCCATCAAATTGTTCAAGTGTAACTTTGAGGCCAAGGCTCTGTGAGGTGCTTGCCAGCAGGACCTTATTTGTATCTATAGAAGGGAACAAGGTAACTGGAGCTTCTGATGCAGAGAACTGATCGTTTTCCCAGTCTAGGCAAGTCCACTTCCATCTCAGTGGTGGGATAGCAAAGGAGCTACTGCCTTTTCCAGCCTGTGAAATGCTCCCAAAGATCCCTATCTTTAAAGTATGCAGGCTCTTATCAATGAGGAAGACTTTGGGATATAGCTCATGGGATCAGGGAAAATGAACTTTCCTTGATAGGTCTTCAGTGGAGCATATCAGAGAAACTGGCGGTACTGTAGCCTGCTGTTGATTTGTACCTTAGATTTCTGCCAGTACGCTAGAACTCCTTCAGTTGCTCTGAACTTCTTCGGCACCTGTACATTTTGGTAGATATGTAGTGGTTCTTTTTTCTCTGGCCAGTCCCCAGCTGTCTACTCCTGTCTCTGCAGATGCAGACACAGGGGAGGCAGTTTGACTGGTTAATAGTGCAAGATACTTGCTGATACCTTAATGGCATGGTGCTGATGGAGATAAATGTAAACAATTAACAACTGCCTTATTCAGCCCATCTGATACTTGGAGTGAACCAGAGGCCCTAGGGAGAGAAAAGAGAGAAAAAGAGTATGTGATCATGTAATTAAAGACTGGATCATAGTGGACATGCACAGAAGGGTTGAATTAAGGTTGTACTGGCAATGCAGCTTCTGATATTTCCTAACTTTTAAGCAATACAGCACAATCCTTACAGCATTTCTTGCATGTAGTTTTACAGGAACTGTTTCTTGCTATTGGTTTGGAGAGAGCCTAGCACTTTGTGAGTTCTATCATAATGGAAATAAGTGATAGAAATATACTTTTATCTGTGCCACATGAAGACATACACACCCTGCAACTATTACAACATGTTCTTTTTAAAGCTTTTTCCTGAAGGAGGCTACTAAGTGTTCTCTGTAGTAAGTGGGAAGATTGAGGAGTTCAAAGGAGAACTAAATCAGAACTAAATTATTTTAAAAAATTTGTTCTGTCTTAGGGTCTGAATTATTATATATTTGTTTATATGAAAAAAATTACACCACACTTCAGCATGGATTTTTTTTTGTTTCCTGTTTGGGAAATTATTCCTGACAGAATAGGAAATGCAAGAAAGTGTGAAAATGTTATAGGCTTTTTATGTGGTATCTTGTTAAATCCTTTCAGTGTAGAAAAGCATTAGATCTGTGCTTCTTTTGTTACACTGTCCATTCTAGATAATGCTTTACACTGTTTGACACTGACCTAATAAGAAAAGTAACAGTTACTGTATATGTGCCTTAGACTGGCATAAGGCTTTCTCTCACCTGTTAGCTGAACAGTACTGCTTGCAATACATAAAATACAAAAACAATCCATTCTATGTATAGTTTATTTTTAGCTTAGGTTGATGTTATCAAAATGCCACATTATTTTTGTCATTTGAGTATTTGAAAACATATAACAACAGGTTACTTCTTTCTGCAGAAGGAAGCTTTCCTTGGGATGCTTAAAACATTTTTCAGTATTTTAGCCCTTTTCAGTCTTTGAGTATGCAGTGGCAGCTATAGTGACATTAAGTTGCTGTTCCAGGAGGCAGATGTAACCCAGAGGCTGTAGGCAACTCTGCATGTCATGCTGCTCCTCACAGGACTCCGTGATCTCGTTGTAAGCTCACACCTTGTTGTGTTAGGTTTTCAAGTGAATGCTTCTCAAGCTACAGTGGTGATATGGAAGTCCTCCTTGGAAAGACTTTGGCTGTGTGTCGGATTTAGACAGAGACAGCAGCAGCTAGACCCCTTGCTGCAGGGTAAGTGCCCTTATCTGCCTCTCAAAGAGGCCCTAAGGAGTCTTTTTTTCCCTGAAGCTTTGATAGCAGGCTGTCATTCCTATTGTGTTGCCACAACAAATGTTTGGACTCAAGCTCAAGCTCAGACCTGGGCTCAGATACGTCTTACAGATCCAGCCTACTTGCAAAGCGGCACTCTGCAGTGAGGAGGGAGAGAAGGGCTTTTCAGCTCCGACTGTAACCCTTTTTCTCAACCCAGCATTGCAACACTGAACTGCAGTGTTTGTCTCAATGAGTGTTTCATCTTGGAAAAGTGTGGGGGTGAAGAAGTCAGTCAGAAGGAGGAGTCTCACATTTGCAAGGGTAAGATAGACTGATATGAATCAGAGAAAGAGCAAAAGTCTGATTTGTGACCACTCTGGGAACCCCCCTCTCCCTTCAACATGTTCATGCTTACACGTGAAAACACACTCATGCACTGTGCATTTGTATATTGGTCTATCAGACAAGTTCTATACACCTAAGTCCCATTCTGCACTCCAGCAATTGTTTAACAAACCTTTTTGCCACTACAGGAAGCTCAAGAAGGGATGGAAAGACTCAGAGGGGCAAAGGGAAACTGTCAGCATTGTTTTTAACTACTGCATGTTCGTTTCAGGAAAACCAGCTCAGGACATCCTAAAATGACAAAACTCTTCTGCAGTTACTCCATACAGGAAAAGGCTTGCTCTGTGGGAGTTAAGTTTGATTTCAAAGGGGCCACTTACTAAGAAGATATTCCTTGTGGTGTGAGCCTCAGGTGGCAGAAACCAGAATCTGTCTAGGACGGGTTCAACAGAAGGCAAACAACGTGTGACAGCATGCATATGTAGAAGATAAAAAGCAAATTCAGAACATAGTGTTCTGGTTTGTTTATAAAGATGTTTGTAGGTTGGTTTTGGGGTTTTTTTATGGTATAGTAGCAGGTGTAGCAGCACATGGGGCACTTGTTTTGAACAAAGGAACCGTAGTTTGGATCCAGTAAAAACAGAAGATAATAGAAACAGATTATTGGCAAACTTATCAATGGAGAGAGCTCCTTCATAGCATCATACAGAACAACACAGAGACATACATAACCATTATTATAATCCATTTTGTCCTGAATACACAAAAATTCTGGTATCCACCTTTTCTTTTCTCCAAATATGCCTTTTTGGTTTTTTGGTGTTTTGCCTTCTTTAAAGAGACTGGATTGCTAGTGATTAATGACTCAAACATTCAACCACCTGCAGTGACCATGCAGGTGCTATAAGAGACTGGAGTATTGGTGCTCCTGGCTCAATCAGCACTGTGCTTTGCTGACAATGTACAGAGCTGCCACCCAGGCCAGGTGCCTCAGGCTACAATCTGGGTGTTAAACAAGATAAGGAAAGAGGCAAATCCTGTGAAGTGGGGTACTGTTTCTTTTTCCTTTCACAGATGAGTCAGTTGTGATAACTCCCTGGAACACTTACACCATGCCTGAAGGTGTTCCCACCTGAACTTGAGTGTGTATAACTGAGTTTTGTGACTTCCCTCACCACCTGGGGCTTCCACCACCATCTTGATGGATCTGGACTTGGCCACCACTTCCACCAATGAACATTGAAACTAACAACCAAGACTCATAACTGGATGCAACAGGTATCTTGTGGGTCCTTCCAGTCACCTGGGGGATCCACAGTCCTGCTCTGGCTGCCTGTACTGGCACCGCAGACTCACTCCAGCACCTGCCAGTGGCTGCTGGTATCAAATCCCAGCTATTCGCTGTTTCCTGCCAGCGCTGACTCTCCAGCCATTCCTGCCAGGTTTTCCAGGTGTGGGGGAGGTAAACCACACGGGAGGGTGTCCGCCTTGTCTCTGTGCTGTGGCCACGTGTGTTTTTACTGGGTGGGGGAGGCCGGCTGCCAACTTGAATTGGTCTGGTGAGTGGGACTTGGGAAGTTTCTCCTCATCAGTTTCTCCTCAGTTGGTTTAACTCAATAATACTTTTAACAGTATTATAATTAGCATTTCTTCTTAGTAAAGAGTTATTTTTTCACTTTCATCCTGGTTTATTTGGTCTCTCTCTGTACTGAAGAAACCAGGGACATTGAACCCGAGGGAGGAGACTTGTGTCTGAGGTCTCCCTCCTCTAAATTGTCTCAAACCCAGACACATTTTTTTCATTTGTATGCACTTATGAATAAAACAGGAGAGACTAGTATAGATGAGATGAACAATAATCCTGAATGGGAGTTATTAACAATAATATTAAAGTAAAAGTAATTGTTGAATTAGGTTGAAATCGGCTAACCTGTAAAGAATGGCCAGTCTCTTCGCGAACGAAGAACCGGGGAAGGTCTTTCCACCTTCCAGCCTGCGCATTGGATTTTTTAGGTGAGACACAGTGTGCGTGGAACTGAGCCCACCCTTTAATCCTGAGGTTCATCTGCCGGGGCCAAGCGAGCTTGGACGGTGGCAGTGAGGTCCTCAGGATGTAGATGGATTGCCTTACAGGGCTAACGAGCTCCATCTGCCCGGGGAGTGTCCTAACCGGGAATCGAACCCAAATCTCAGCGTTGACAACGCTGTGGTTTAGCCACTGCACCACCAGGGACACTCTAAAGTAAAAGTAGCTTGTAAGTGAAAAGAATGATTTAACCATTTGTTGTCATGCCCTGCAATCAGATGATGTCATCTCAAATTCCAAATTTCCTGTAGTTTTTCATATTCAAGCTGGGATGGGAGGGATAATAAAGGGATTTAAAGTTCTCTGCTTGTGAGGGTTTTATTTTCATTGGCCTGCAGTATAACTTTAAGGACACCTGAAATAGTTTCAGAACACCGTTGTCCATGGTGGCTGTATATGGGCTCTGGCACTGTCTGGTGACAGAGCAGCCCGTGTCAGCCAGCATAGAGCTGTCAGTCACCTGTGGTTGGGCAAAGGAAAACCCAAGAAATTTATTGATATGTTTATAACAGTATTTCCTGACTGTTAGAATTAAAATTCTGTCTGCAGGTTATAGTTGCAAATTTCATTAAAATACAAGAATTTTTTTTTCCTTAGTATTTGCACCTTTATGTACTTTGATTTATGACGTGGTTAAAAAACTAAATAGATTTTTAAAAACCTTTTTAGAAAACATTTGAGAAAAACTCTTATACTTATTTTCCAGATGTAATAAAAATTCCTAAAGCATCTTTATTAAGATTTGTTATCTGGGCACAAGATAGATTTATAAATGGATGGCTCCATTGGACCAGTTATTAAGTACTGACTACAAACCTTCACCAAATCTGCCTGTGGCAAAAATGCCTCAAAATAGCAAAACATGGACATGTAATGGTAACAATGAAGATTTTAGGCTAGACATGTAATGGTAACACTGGAGATTTTAGGCACAGACAACAAAGATTATCTACTATTCACTTACTAAGACAGAAAAAAACCAGTAAAACATTGACTGTAATATTTAGCTAGACATACGTACCTGCCTCACTACACTCATAACATCCCTCCACCACAGCTGGATATGGGTTTTTTTCTTTTTGTAAATCAGATGTCTCTGCACATGTTTAATTTAGTGCAGGGTCTGGCTTTGGAGATCAAATTATTTCATTTTAGCTCTTTTTTTTATCCTGTCATTGGGGTCTGTCTATCTAAATCTTGCATATCAATACAATGAATACTCTGCTGCAAAAACAGACACTTATCTTTTTTCTGTCTTCATTTTTCCTAGCCAACACTTGCCACAACTTATTCTCTTTCCCACTGTCATTTGTAGTCATGTCACTGCTTCTGTTACAGCTTTTTCTTCTCCTTGCAATGGTATTAACTCAGGCATTTTAATCAGTTTGAGACAGAATTCTCAGGACAAAATTAATATAATTAATTCTCTAGGACAGATTTGGCAGGCAGAGGGAACATCACATTGAGAGTCTATGTATTATCTTTCATTGAATACTGACAAGTTTTCTGGATATTACCAGGTGGGGAAAAAAATAAAAATCACAGATACACCGTTCTTACTTGTTTGTGTAGCTGTATATACAGTGCTGTTCTACATTTGCTTGTGAACACTTCAATCATGCTTGTGTGAAAATGTAGTCATTCATCTCTTTAACAGGATTGTATTGCATGTCACATGCCTAAAATTAAGCTATTTGGCTGGTCCCCATGCAACTTGAATTCTTTCCCCAAAAGTGATGAAGAAACCTGGACACTCAATAACTTATTTTACTAAATTCACTCATGTGAGTAATGTAACTGACAGTGATGAGATTATCCTTATAATTGCAAATTAACAGGATTGTTATTTTAGAGCACCTAACCCAAGACTTGGAATATTAGAGCTACAACTGTTTTTTTCTCCTTTCTGAGAGATGTGTCATAAACTGAGAAACCTGCTTTGTCCTGTATTTTCTATAAATTTCTACCAAAAAAAAAAAAAAAAAAAAGAAAAAAGAGAAAGAGAAGGAAAAAAGTGTAGATTTTTAATGGTGTTATATTTTTACAGAAAACAAGTACTTCCTGACTGTTTATACAAGTCTCTTATAAGAGCATGCTTGTTAACAATGGAAAAGCAGGGAGAAGGGCCTAAATACAAGTTGAGGCAGTAATCTACAATTATCTGACCAAAAAGGAAAGATTTTTTTTCCTCCATTTTTTTAAAGGACATCAGAAAGGACCTAACCAAAATAGAAACAAAAATCTTGATAGCAGAAACATACACCTCTATAAAATAAGGCCATCAATTCTAACTTAAATTAACCAGATGTCTCAAACAGGCCTGCAATTCAAAGCAAGAAATACACAGATTTTGAATTTGAAAAAAAAAAAAAATAGAGATGCATAGCATTTATTAATCTAAAAAAAACCCCAGCCTTGTGATCTAAGGGGTTTTTTTTTTGCTTTCTGCTTTCAACAGCACCTTCAAACACTGACCATTCCCCCCACCCCATGTTTGTGTCTGATGCATTTTCAAAGAGAGAGGAACAAAAGCTGCTTGATACCCCTCTTACAATAGAAAGGAGATGTGCCTGGCTGTGTGGGAGGAGCCGTTTAATTCTTCCATGTAGCGCTGGGTACACATGCTTCGAGCAGCATTAAGTGTTCCTGGGAGCAGGGAACAGAGTGTTCCAGCAGGATCTAACACACAGGCAAAGATAGAAAGCCATTTTCTTCACAGCTATGCAATACATTAATACAAGATCCTGAGCTTGCAGAGGATGAACCTCCTGTTTCAGAACTTTTCTTTTTCACATCTTAATTCACTTTTTAATTATTTAAGAGGACTCTCTGTTGTTTTTTTTTAAACATGATTTTTAAAAAATTCTGTGCGTTGTGAAAGCCTGCTAGTAAAAAATTATGTAAGAGATATAACAGTTGCATAAAGCATCCCTTGAGGAACTTCATAAAATATCTTTGCAGCCACATTTTCTTCCTTTGGGTTTTTGTGCCCCACAGTTCAACCAGCAGTAAGTGGAGAGGGAACAAGTAAAAATTCGTTTCAGATAACTGGAGAAGGGTGACCTAAAGTCGCATGCACCTACACTATGGAACAGGAACATGGTGCTGTGCTCTACCAAAAACAGGCAGAGTCCCGCCAGCTGTCTCTGCCCTACTCTGGTGTTACGTCATTGTAGCCAGGCCCTAAAACGGCACTACTTCATACCAAGAAACCAACATGTGCAAAGCCAAGGCAGGGAATGCCTACAACACATTCCATTCCTCCATGTAGACATGCCTTCATTGTTTCCACTCAGTTTTGTTACCGTGGAGCTGTAGGGTATTTCCTGCAGAGTCATCTCCTCCCACAAGCTCAGAGCTTCAGTCTCATCTACCAGGCAGTGTGATTTCAGTAGAACCATGTCAGAGCTGGTGATGCCAGCAGCCAAACACTTCTGTTTCACATAAGATTCAAAAGGCAAAACTCAGCAACAAAAAAACCTTCCAATTCTGCCCCAAGATTTCCAGATCTGTTCAAAGCTACCTCCAAGTGTGGGTGCATACCCTCTGGATTTTCTATATTGATAACACAGTACAAAGATATTACAGATGTCCAGGAGTGATCATAAGAGAGATCCTTCAGTTGCTACAGTCCTAGAGGAAATTATCTGGCCATCAATTATGCAATTTCCTACTTTGCATCAAAGGCAAATTCAATAGTTTATATAAAGATGGCTTAGTAATACCTGACATTTCCTGAAGACTAGTCATATTTTTGGTTATTAAGGTAGTAGAATGTACAGTAAGACATAGTGATTGAAACCTGGATTTTTCACATAAATGTTTTAAACTGCTAGCCGACTTCAGTGATTTCAACACAAAACAGTCGTAGAAAGATAAACCAAACCTTACTTCTCTGCTTTGTTGATTTAAACTCAATATTTCAGCCAATGGCCAGAAGTACAACAAGGATAAACTTCAATTGTTTGAGATTTGAAGAGAAGAGTAGTCACAGCCATCAGCCTAACACAACATCTGTGAGGGCTCAATACCTTGAGGAGATTTTATGATATGAAGAATCCCACTTTCTTGGGGTGTAGATGGAAATTTTACCTTTTACCAGGTTGGACTGCATTAGATAACTGTGGATCTCATTTCATTTTTAATCTGATAATCTCAAATCTCTTTGACTCTGTGTTTGTAAATGCCAGAAACTTGCTTTACTTGCCCCACTCCAGCTTAAAAGCAGTTACATTCACCCCAGAAATGCCCATTTCATCAGTGGAAGTTTTAGAACAAAGGCAACAGCAGTTTTGCTATTCCTGATAAAGGTAAGCACACTTTTTTAAGAAGACAGATGAATAAAAGATTACCCATAGTAAATAAAGATATGAATGGTCACATAAAAATGCAGTAGTGTTGCTCATTAACTCCAAAGATTGGAGACCAACCAGCTGTTTAATGGAGGGTGGAGGAGAATTTTACATGCACTTATTTCTGAAGCAAATGAAACAAAGGTGGAATATTTTTTTTTCAAAGTATTTTTACAGTTATCTTTACTAACTTCTTCATTGTTTATACCTCTGTTGCACTAGCTCCTTGAAAAGAATGTGACCAGCCTATTTATCCATATCTTCTTCTTCTGGACCTTCTAAGGTCAACACACTGTTGTGTGCTAATGGCAGCTGTTTGCTGGTGCATACACTTCCCAAATCCAACATGCTTTCTTCTGACGTCAGTGGGGTTTTGCCATGGAATTCTGTGAAAAGAGGGTAAAATTTTACAAGGTTTTTCATGGTGCTGAATTATTTAGGAACCTTACCTTTAAAATTTACCAAGCCAATTTCCTTTTCTTTTACCTGGCGGCTTTTGACCTATTGACAGACATTCATACTTCATTTTTTTTTCTCAGTTTTAACTGTAAAAGCATTAAAATGTTGGGAAATACATGAGTTCCTTCTTGCCAATAGCATAATATGAGATCAAGAGTTCTGGAGAGGCAGAGTCCAGAGGATGCTTGTTAGGAACTATATCTTCTCAGTGGCCCTTTAGCAAGTAGTTCTAAATCCTGACTGAAGAACATTTTTTACCCCGTTCACATGACAATTGTGTTTAAAAGCTAGCAGAGTTACTGGGATATTGAAGGGTCACTTTAAAGTGAGTTAGGCACATACATCATTGTAAGAGCAATTCTTTTTATTTCTAGGATGGTTGAATGAACTGTTTCTTCCTTGCAAATGAAGCAACACAAACAGCAATAAATGTCATCCCTATGCTGATTTGAATTATTTGCACCCCTCAACTAATACTGAAAGAATTAAGACCTATTTTTAAAAAATGATGCCAAAATAGTTTAATATTTTTGAATAGTTAAATAGCTTTGACTGACAGGACAGAGGGATGTTGGTCACCTCAGAATATTTTTGCTGCCTGCTTGTGTGAGCTACACCAGTCAGGGCACTGGTGCAACAGAGGATCTGGGCTCTTAGCAGCAATCAGGTCCCCCTTGCAGCTGATAATGTGGCTGTCTAAATATATCCATGATTAGACCTACCCTGCATAGATTAAAGTCACAACTCTGTATCTCTCAGCTGAGGCACAACAGTTGGACTGATGACAGCACAAACATGAACTTTATGACCCATTTTCCAAACTGTTTTTTAGAGCATGGTTTAAATATACTGGGTCACTGTCTGTAATAGTGGATCACAACAAATTCAACCTCTTTTGCAAGGATGGATTCCTTCAGCTCTGTAAATTGCAGTACAGTGGAGCAGGCTAAATGAAAGGTTGTCTCTTTAATGTTTCAGATGTCTCTGATAGTGCCACCTTGTATTTTTAACAACAAAACCTCCAAAACGAACAACAGATCCCAGTAAAAAAAAAAAAAAAAAAAAAAAAGAGAGAACAACATCCCCCCCCAAACCCTAAAATTTGTGTATAAATTATCAACAAAGGCTTTAAGCTAAAGCTCAGAATCAAGCATTTCATTTTATCACCATGATAGCAATGATGCGTAAGATACTCTGTTATAATGCCACCTCTTCTTACAGAGGGGTCTCTTTTATCTGTCTTACACATTTCAGGGGACAGAGATTGATCCTGTAATCCTGAACAATCCATTCTAATTGCTTGTCTGCCCAGAACTGAATTTAAAGCATTTTTACCTTGACAAACAGGAATTCCTTTTCTCTCCCTCAGAAATCCTCAATATAATTATGGAAGATTCAATTCTTTTTTTGTTTTTCCCTAGGCAATGAGCTGCGTTGCTTGTATGGCAAAAACAACCACAGTTTTATCATCCAGAGGGTAACAAAGTTGCCTTATATTTTTCAAATAAATACAACTGGGAATTAAAAATAATAATAATAAAAAAGACCTTATGCCTTTAATTGTTCACCATTTTAGCATGAAAAAGTTACACACAGGGGAGCCTTGAAACTTCTTCCATGTTCATACCCTTTAATTCAATTAAGGCCCTAAGCTAAAGCAAAGAGCTAGCAAGAGTCAGATACTATTGCTACTGATAATGTAACTGCCAAAAAAAATTAATGGCATATAAACAATTCAAGTAGCCTTTTTATTATGAGTTTCCGCTTCTGAAACAAGTTAGTTTGGCTAGGAGATTACAAAATTATTGATAAAATCCTGACTCACTTTCTCCAATCTTTGATTTAAAATAGGCCACTGGATTTAGGCACTTGGGGTGCAAAGTATCTGTATTCTCTAAATGGCCTTCTGTAGTCTGAAGAGATTTTACTTGCATTCCCTGCATTTGGAGCCTATGAGGAAAACAAAAGCACAAATAATTAATTGATTTAGATAGAATTTAAGATTATACTCTAAGGATTTCAGACATGTTTGGAGGATCTGTGAGAGGTTATGTACAGATCCAAAGAAGGGAGGGGGGGCTGTTGTATGGTCAAAGTATTCGCTGCCAAATGTGGGACTTTAAAGAAAATGGAATTTAGGCTCAAAATCATTTGTGTACTCAAAAGGAAGGGTCTGATTACAAGTTCTAAGGAACTAATTAAAAAAATAGGCAATAGGAAAACAGAAAAATATTGTATTGATAAAAAAATAAACATGTGTGTTACTTTTACAGTGATTCATTTTCATGTAGTACCAAATAAAGAACTCTGAAATACCTCTTCTGACCTATAGAAGGGAAAAAAAAACATAACATGAAAAAATACTCAGAAAAATGTCTAAAAAATCCTATCCCCTGAAACCCATGAAAATACCTAAATCTGATGAAAATATGTGGATTTCAAGATCGAGAAAGATTTTGAAATAATTGACAGTGTATATTTTAAGAGTTGCATTTTTCTGAAATGTTATTTAATTAAATAATGTTATTTAATTAATGTAATTTAATTAAATATTTACAAAAAAGAGAAACATGGACAATATTGGCTGTATTTGGGATGACTTGACTAAAAAGAGTATCAAATTTTCACCTTCTAACAGGGGAAGTCAGGTAGCAGCTGTCACTCAAGTATCTACATATAGATCCTCTCTCATAGCAGGGATTTTAAAAAGCAAATAGCTTTATCTTCTCTCACTTTCCACTCTTGAATACTGATTGGGATCAAAGTGATCACAACATTCCCAGAGAGGAACTCTGAATGGACTTGAAAGTAAGGATACATTGGCAAGCTGGTTTGCTCATCGTCTTCTCCCAGAAACTCTTGAGTTACAGGGTGTCTCAAATGTGAGGTGAGAGGAACCTCCTCTTTATGCAAATGTCCAATCTTCAGTTCCATAGGATTTTCTTATGACAGCAGTGTGGGTCCTATAGCTTACATGAGTTTCTCCTGCAGGAACATTGTATAAGAAGTAATTCACCTCTAGTGTAAAAGCTGTCTCGGACTTTACAGCACTTCCTTATGATGTCCATGCTGCCTGACCTCATTAAATGTCTTGTTTTTTCATGGTCACTGTACTGTGCAGTTATTCCATTAACATATTGTAGTGCTGCCTGAGGCTGCTTTAATGTATTCTCTATTTTATATCTGCCTATTTTTTTTAGGCATTTATAGTGCATTGACCACTGTAGAGTCTCCCTTTCTATGGGCAAATGAAGAGAGCATATGGTGTGGAACTGTGAGCTATTGACTATGCTTCTGGGAAACCCTATAGAAGGGCACAGACACTCCAGCACAGCAATTCTACACACTAGCTCAATTTAAAAACAAACAAACAAAAAAGGTCGACAATTTTCCACATAGGGAACCCTTTATATATATTTATACTTATGCATACTGTACATTGAAGGAAGGGGAGGGAGAAAGTTCCCACTGCCTGTAAAAGGCGTTTAAACCCCCTAACAAATTTGGGATCCAGCTCAAAGAGTTGATGTTGCAGAGCTCAGAAGCAAACCATGTTGTATGGTAATCCATGGAGCAACACACAATTCACTCACTGCACATTCTGTTATCTGTCATTTTTAGGGGGAACAATAGAACTGGCCCTATTCACCAAACAAAGTAAAAAACTATGATAAGTCACTAATAGAAATAGGACTTCTTTCCATGAGATCATCTCTTCTGCATTTTACATATATACATACATTTCCTTGCTAGGAAACAAAGGTCATAATTATTTCTTCCTTTTTTGCTTACTAAATGTGTACATGGTCTCTTTCTTTAGGGATTCTAAAAAGCATAAGATGCCAACTGACAGAACTTAAAAAGCATGAGAATGCTCTTTCTAAATTACACTTAGGTTTAATATATGTTAGTGGAAGTTGTGAATCACATGTAAATTATTTTGTTTTGCAAGAACACAGAAGCATCATCTATTATTGAAAAAAAAATTTTATAATAAATTGTTTCACATCCAATCCTTATTAACATCTTAGTTTTATTATTAACTGTACTTAGTTTAACATTAGTTTTATTATTAACTGTACTTAGTTTAACAAAAGTGGCGAGAAAGCCTAACATATTAATGTTTCATTCTTTTATTATCCTATTATCATCTTTAAATTTTATTCCATGTTTATGGCTAGTCATCAATTGGTACCTGTAGTACATTCTGAGTTGTTTTCCATATTTTAAGAAAAATATTGTGAACTTTATATGACAATTTTCAGAAATGGCTGCTGACTCTGGGTGCCAAATTTGAGACCCTTTAACAAGTGTTGCCGTTGTTACTGTGAGTACAGTTTACATACTAAAGAATCAGCAGGGTAGTAACAGTGAGTAATTCATTCACTCCAAGTCTAGGAAAATTAAAGATTAGGCAATGCCTTTTATTTAAGCCTTAAACATCCACTCATCTCCGAAGTAAGTCAGGACAGCACTGCTCAAAGTAATGAAAATCAGCCCAAGCTTGCAGTAAGCACCCATCACCCCTTTGACGTTTTCATCACACGTTCAGTTGCTGAGGGCACAAAGACATGCATTTAGGCAAGGGAGTGGTTGCCAGCTCACAGCCCTGCCTTGACCATTTGTCCCTCATTAATGGCATGAAACAAGGCAATTGTGAGAACAGAGAGGACTTCTGCTAGAAGGATAAGAATATCCTGGAAGGCTTAAAAGCTTGTCCAAATTGTTTTATGGTAACGAAGTAGCCTTTGAAATAATTTGTATTGCAAACAATGAAAGTTTATTGTTATACCAGTTTTTGTATCTGAGCCATGGGGGGCATCTGAGCAGGGAGGGAAGACCTAAAGCTAGATGGAGGAGGGAGTTTCTTACTAGCATGCGTGACATCTTAGGCAACCCAAAGATCAAATGTTCTCTGGGGAAAGGGCAGCCTTCATCTCTTCAAGGCTTATTCAGTGCTTATCAGCCTTGTGCTGGTTGTAGGTTGTAAGGGGAAAGGGACACCATGGAAATATGAGAGGAGAACAGTAGAAGCATTTACCTTACTCACCAGATACATATTTTTCTACAGTACCACACTTAATTTCATCCCCCCGTGTGTTTCTGACTTCAGTTCTAGGTGGAGCTTCTGGAGGTGAGGAAATACTGAGAGAGTGTTGAAAGACAGAAAGTGTTGTTTATACATTGCATGTCCCAAGGGAGCTGAGTTCATGTTCTCATGACTGTGAAACCTGGGTGCACATCACACTGTTGTGTGGCACCTACACCATAGGGTCATATGGTGATAGTTTTACTGGAGAACTGATCCTTCCCACCGATTCAGGTCAAGAAGAAAAACATCCTCTTGGGAAGAAGCTCCAGAAATAATGTAAAAGTGAAGCTCTTCCATTATACTGCACAGAGAAAAGAAGCTTAAAAACTGCACATTGCAGCTCCCCTAACATGAATAACCAGATCTCCAGAGCAAATCAGCCAGTCCATCATCCCATCTGCAGTTCCAGCCTGAGTCAGATTCTGGGTCATCAGAGAACCCAAAGACAGGCATTTGTCCCACTGATAGGAACAGATCAGCTTAAAGTCCCTGATTTTAATTGTACAAGTGCGTTCTTGTAACAGTAAAATGTGTTTATTCAGAAACTGATGTCCAGAAATGACATAAGCACTGGCTGATCCAAGTAAAAAACTAATATTTCCAAGTCTGAATAATTGCCACATGCTTCTGCTGAGAGGGCACATCAAGAATAAAATTATTTCTTATTTCAGTTAGATCTCCTGCTTCCAAACAAGCTGAAAGCACATTATCAGGGCAACAAGCAACAACTTCAGCTTCAGATAGGATATAAAGAAACCAACTCTGTGATGAAACACAGGAAAACCTGTATAACTGCATACATTGAACAAAGTAAATTAAGAATTTATGTCTCATTCACATAATGCAGTTGCTCACAGTGGGAAGCAGACAATACTGAAGCTTTAGCGAGACATTATTTTCACTCTGCTTACAATAAACAGTTGCTATCGATGGTCTAAAGGAAATTTAGGTGTTAGCTAGCCCCACAGTTGTAAATTTGATAGCCAATTTTGTATCATATTAAGGTATATGCTTCCCTGCACATCTGAATGTCAAACTCCTTACATGCATTGCAATTCAATTGGGTCATGTGAATGAAATCTTCAGAAATGTGTCTTTAGGTGTCCTCCCAGCCAAACCAGCTTTAATCAAAGTCTTTCCTCAGCTGCATTCTCTGTAACAATAATACATCTATACTTTTCTCTTACCCTCAGTGTTGTCAGAGTTCTGGCTTGATGGTCTGAGAGAAAATGCATGCACATGTTCACATGCAAAACAATATCGGATCTTATTTCATGAATGTCAGAGTCTCTGAAAATTTATTTGAGTCGCTTATTTCCTTGTGAGCTTTGTGGAAGTGTCTCACAGTGAGACTTGGGGTGAGTGAGTGATACCACATGCAACAAATATGTGGCCGGGTCACTGATATATTTGCAGGCACCAACATGCCCATGCCCAAAATAAAAGAACAAGTTGTCTCTCTATTTTCATGGACTTTTTTTTACTTCTCTTTTACCTGAAGTTAAGTGGTACCAAAGTAAGAGCTGTATGCATGGTAGAACTAAATTCTGAAATAAAGCATTTGATTTATCTCATGAAATTATATTATTTTGTAGGATGTTTAAGTTAATGAATGATTATACAGGACTCAAGACATTCATACAGTATTTGCCAAAATGAATTTCATCTTCTTTTCTTTCTCTGATATTCAGTACACAAAGTACATAGTTTCTGACCTATATAAATGGCATATCAAAACATTGTCCCCTGCCTTTTCCAAAGTTTAATCCAACAATCAAAAATGACAACAGCATAGATAAGCACAAATGTCAGCCAGCTGTGCGCTAGCACAGACATGTCTCATGGAGAAGGTGGTAACACTTTTTTACAGAAGAGTCATGTTTGCTTTCCAATATACGTGTTCTTAAAATTTTTTATTGCTCAGTTAAAAACAAAATAAAATAAGTTCTGCTAGCATGAAGAAAAGCTTCAAGTGATCCTTTGTTTTTCTAGGTCACAGTTTGTTATCTTGAAATAACGTGTGCACAGAGATATGCTCTTGTATGCAGAGGTAAATTTCCCAAATATTAGCAGATTTTCCTAGTGCTCAAGTGGTCTTGTTGTAAAACCTGTTATCTAAGACAGAAGGAATATTTCAAGCCAACTGTAGTAATTTTTCTTAAACTACACTGAAACTTTCCCCTCAGAGCCCAAGCACAGGGAAAGTATGGAGAGAGAAAAAATAAGGACTGCTCTTTGGGGAAGTGGTGGCTGGCTTCCAAGGGCACAAAGAAATACATGTCAGAGCAGCTGCAAATGCTTGAACCAGGATTCAAACACATCAACCACAGCCCTCATGGTGATTAAGGAATAAGTTAACTGTCATAAAAAGATCTATTATTTGTTATGTGCAGTGCTCAGCACTGTACAGCCAAGGAGAGAAGCACCAACTTGGCTCTTTTTCTCCAGTTTGAAATTTATCAATAGTTCTCGAATCGCTGACAGCGCACACTGCACTTGAGGCTCAGACACCTGGTTATACCAGCTTTCCTAACCATGCATTTTAAATGTATTCCTCCTCTGATTTTATACTTTCAAACCAGTTCAGCTATCACCTGATTGCACTTTACACATAACTCAAATCAACATATTACAGTTTGGGAACTGCTGTACCACGTCATTCCATTAAAAGGAAATAAGCTGTTACTGTGATGCATCCAACTGCCTCTTCACGCAGTGAAGAAGTTACACTCTTAAAAATACTAAGCACTTTTTGAACTGTGCAGCCGTACGAGTATAAGCCTTTCCCATTCCCTGCATAACACTACTCACATTATGCCTCGGGAAACCTGTCCAGGTGTGCTTCCCACTACCTGGAATCATGGGGTTGGTGAAAAAGGATCTCGAAGCCACTGACGTTGGCTTTCAGTGTTCCTTATTTCCAAGTAAATATTCTGCAAGCGTGTGATTTTTTGGCACTACCTTAACTATTGTGGCATTGCCCTGAAGGACAGACTAACCCAGTTTAGAATAAGTGTATTTAATAGTGCAGAGCTCTATAGCTTTACTAGTGGGACTTTAACCATGGCTTTGTAAATGATTTCAAAACCAAGTTACAAAACAAAGGACATTTTTTGGTTGACTATTTTTTAAATAATAATTTGAAGGTTGTTTTGAAGGTTTTTGTAAAGTATACGTGTTTACCTAACTGTAAGCGTATCTGTGAAGGCATCAAATTTAATTTTTGGTTTTGAATCAGAACACAAGTTATTGTTTAAATATCAATATTTATATTAAGCGTGTTCAAAATATATGCAGTCAAAAGGAAGACAGACCAACTGACTGATCTCTTCTGCCTACACACAGAAACCCTTATACTATGGCCAGATCTAGTAAATGCTGTTTCAGGGGGAGTTCATTTCAACTTCTTTAGTTTATATCCAGCACATTTGTTGTGTTTTATGTCAATGGCCATGCACTATGGGAGGGATATTCAAATGTTTAACAGCAAATACTTAGTTGCATGTTAGTAAAGGACTTGGGGTATAGTTTATATATTAATAATGAAACATGCTTTAAATACATCTGTTACCATGTCAGCCTTTAAACCCAGTAAGTAAATTTACTGTCTTCAGGAAGAAAATAGCACTGAAATTATTCAACATGGTCAAAAATTCCCAAAATAGAGTTGTAACGTAGTTCAAAGGATTTCATAACAAAACCAAAACCATGCCCATTTTGGAATTTCTTCCATGACCTGCATTCGGACCAGGCACGCTGTAAGGTCAATATGCTTCTTTAAAGACTCTGCACTGGATTTTAACTATGCTCCCTGTGAGCCATTTCATAACCAAATGATAGCAAAAAATGTGATTTTACAGTCTAAGAAAAATCTAATGACTTTTAAAAATTATGAGATCAAGATTCCAAAAATTGGCCCAGAATTAGTCTCTAAGCAAACTGCTTCTTGCTGAACACAGATTTCCCTTCCTTCCTGTTCCTAGTGAAGGACAGGTAGAAAGTGATTTTGGGATATAAGTTAAAGCCATTAAATATTATGTTTGTCACAGTAATCTTTTTTCCCAACCATTTTGTTCTGGTGGTAAAGTAGTTCCAATTCCCACAGTAATTCTGCATTTTTGTTTCACATGGGGAGCATGGACAACAAGGTAACCCTGAATAATATGAAAATACAAGCTTGTATTGGCACACCACGGTCTATTTTTGTCCACTGATATTCTTTAACACAAGAAAGAATATATTTGTTAGCACATCCATCTACAAAAGCACAAGAATGGAAAAATATTTCCATTATTTGAATTACAGAAAAAATTCAGAAAAATGTATGAAATTATCCCCGTGTGTGGAATTCTTTCTTGTGTATGCGAGATATGAACTAGTTTTGTTCTTAACTGTCTAAAATTTTATGTCTTCTTTGAATGGGACTCCTAAGGTCTCTTCAAAAACTTCTCAAAGCCACTACAAATGTAGAACGGACTAGGCTAGTAAATCAAGGGAAAATACAGTTTTTCCCCTTGTAGACTCATGTTTGATATAACTAAGATAT
Source organism: Empidonax traillii (assembly GCF_003031625.1). Taxonomy (NCBI): domain Eukaryota; kingdom Metazoa; phylum Chordata; class Aves; order Passeriformes; family Tyrannidae; genus Empidonax; species Empidonax traillii. The sequence goes on along the minus strand of NW_020955757.1, from coordinate 292,526 downwards.
AACTTTGATGTAACTATATTGGCTTAAGTATGGTCCTGACAACTGAAAGTGTTTCTATCACTAAGTGAGTATGAAGCCTTTGCCTCTCTGCACAAAAACAACCAAGTGGCAATTGCAATATCAAGGCTGTAGTGTTTGAGAGACTCTCAAATACCTCCTAACATTTATGGAGACAGTAAATAAGATGAGAATATATTTTCCCAGTATATTTGGATTTGTAAAGGAGAACTAGTGCTCGGGAGACAGGTGTCTGGATGAGGAAACAGTTCTATGTGGCCTAGCATCAGACAAAGCAGAGAATATAGGCATGGCCCCAGTCAGGCCAGCCAGCCAAAGCTTCACAAAATCCTAATTTTGCCTCACCAGCAACATATTTTTTATGTGAGGACACAGAGAGCAGGAAAGTGGTACATGACTGGAAAGTGGGTGAATCAAAGGTAAGGAGGCACAAGAGAAAGTGTGTAGCTGCTCCTGCTCCATGAAGGTAAGATTACCTGAAGTCTTACATTTTCAGTTGTTTACAGATACATCTTACTATTTGGCTCAATAAACCCCATGAAATAATCAAGCGAATGAGATTTATTATTGCTGTTTTCAAAGCTGATTACAGAGGGCAGATATTAGTTGTTAATCTTCTCCCATTCCTCGATTATACTTTTAAATGTATACTCCTGTATCTCTTTTCAGAGCACAGATGCTAAAACCACAGGATGTCATTTTAATCATTGAGTACTGTCACAGCTATGGATCCAACTGGTTTTATTCCAGGTAAAGCACAGCCAACTGCAATATGCTCACTTGGGATAACCGTCATCTAAGCAAATCATGTTTTAACTGACCTATGTACAAAATAAATCCCTCCCCTTCAGATATTAAGCTGATAGTCTCCTATCACCCTACATGGTGGGAGAGGTAGGGACAAATCAGGAAAAAAGTGGTTTAGTTCAGTTTTAGTAGCAGGGCACAAAATGTGGAGCTTTTGTGGCTTGAACGGAGCCAGACCTTCACCCCAGCCAACAGAGAAACACAGATATTGCCAGAGTTGCAGATGACTCTAGCACTTTATTGTTAGCCCTGCAGAGAGAAAAAAAAAAAAAAGAAAAAGAAAATAAAGCCTCCTGAGTTCAATAAAAACTTTCAGCCCCAAGCTGCAGTAAGACTCAAGTGTGCTGAAGCAGCCACCTTTATCTAGTGACAGAGAGCACTTTGTAGGATAGCACATGAGAATGCAAGTGTATTTAAATCATTTGCTTCAGTTTGGAAAGGAAACCTAAAGTACCTACTCTCCAGTTCAAGCCTTTAAAGGAAATTTTTATGGCTTATGACTACAAATGGGTAGCATATTAACAGTATTTCTTCAAATTACAAGGAGGAAGCAGCAGCTAAATTGATTGTTCATTAATTAACAGGGCCCTGGAAAAGAAGTGTTTGCTGAGCAAATAATTAAAAACATATAAGCTAAACCATTTTTTGAACTTGAATTGTTTCTTCAGTTTAAAACTATCTCATTAAAGAGATGGCAAGCTATATTAGAGCATCCCAGCTACATTATTACAAGAATCAGAAAGAAAAATAAATTTTTCTGTGCTGAGCACCAGAGGTTGTCCATCAACCAGCAGCACCTGTGAGAACTTTCTGCTCCTACAGGTGTTCACAGAGTTGTTCCCACAACAGCTGGCAGAAAGACCTGAAAGCACCTCAAACCTCCTGTAAGCCCATATTTCTGCATAAACACAAGCTGCACACATGCATACCAGGCAGGTGCATGCTTGCTTCTGCACACAGCAGTGTTTGGCACTAGTTTGGTTTATGGTCACGAACCAGCTGGTGATTGTGTAGGGTGTGACCTGTGGATCCAGTAGCTGAGGTACCCAAACAAGGGCTCCTTTCTGTGCAGTCTGGCAGGCAGCAGAGCCAGCCGGCTGCCACTTCAAGGGCAGTAGCCTTGTGCAAATACCCGGTTACGAACATCACATACCCTGGGCATTAGTCACAGCTTGCCATTGCCTAGCACGTCTTCACACAAATAGGATAAAAGTCAACAAATACATGAAAACCCTGTCAGCTGGTCTTAAGTGCAGGTATCCCAACAGGAAGATCCATTTACCGTGGGAAAGGAGGGACTGCAGGGCAAGCTCCGTTGGCCTTCCGAGGCGGTGCTACCTGTCATTGCCAAACTCTCCCTGCCGAGCCGACCTGTGGAAAGGCTAGTTCTGAAGCCACCCACGCCCTCCAGCTCCAACACAGCCTGAGGAGAGAGTTATGGGCCTCCCTCCCACTGAGGGAGAGTTATGGGCCACACACAGAACATTACCTCAAGAAGTTCCCACGGGGCTAAATCAAAGAAGAAAGGGATGTTTCTGCTCAGTTTTCCCCATATTGTTCATTGTGCAAAGGCAGCACGGTACTCTTGCTCCATGAAATCACCACATACACCCTGAACCCTTTTCCTTGCTTTCTCTCAGTCCCATCAGCATTGCTCTACATCCTTTCCAATGTGGACCACTTAACCTTTCATGGACATCTCCACAGCAAAAAAAACCCTTGAATTTCTTACAAGGTTGATGTGGTCCCCTGGCTTTACTTCTTCTACTGTGGATCAAGCATTGCTGAAGATTCTGGAGCAAAAAGTGCCCAAGAGATACTTTGCAACCTTTTATTGGTGCAGGGCATTTCCTTGCTAAGATTTCTCCTGAGAAATTAGATAAAAGGTACAAACCAGGAGTACGAAATAGTTTACAACAGGCAATTTATTAAAGCAACAGCAGGCCGTTGGAACTCTTTTATGAGCCTCTGTGACTCATGTGTAAACAGGCTGATAAAGTGATTCATCTTGCAGGAGAGTCATGTTTAAATATGCTGGTATCACACTTCCAACCCCAGAACAGTCACTCTGATGGTTTTTCTCATCCTAAGAGTCACCACCCATCCAGACAAGGAGCAATTCAAGTTCCTTCACACTTGCAAGGTTGACAGCAAACAGGCTGACTACAAGGCAGATGGATAAAACTGAATCAAAATAATCCCCTTTACAACTGCTCTAGGTGATAGAGGGGGAAGAAGGAGGAGGAAGAGTAGAGAGGCAACTGGACTCACTCCTGTGTTTGCATGAGGGTGAGCCTTTTGTCTTTACACTCCACAGATCACTGTGAGACTATTCCTCTTAAATTAAGAAGGGCATCATCCAACAGATTTTAATCAGTCATGGAGACATTTAATAATTAGCACCAGTGCCACAGCTGGGAGATCTATGGCCACAGTGTCAATGTTTTACACATATGTATCATTTTCAAAATTGTATCTTTTGATTAAAAAAAAAAAAAAAAAAGGAAAAAAAAAAGAAAGAAACAAAGCTGAAATACTCAAAGTAGTACCAGCTTTAATTTTTTATAGTTTTAAAACATTCCTGTATTTTATTCAGGATCAGTAGAGATATATATTTCATATAATTTTTCTAAATATATTACTTCAGAGCTGAAGCAAAGAAGAATGACTGCATGCTCAACAGTACCAAAATCATGTTGTTTCAGCACAACATTAATTAATTTTTTGACCCTTCAGTCTCTCTGACCCAGTTCTGAGAAGCTTATTGCTGTTGTCAGGTCAGAACATGTTTCAGAGAGCCAAGTGTTAACTTTTCACTTACAGATTATGCTGGTAGGAATCTGTCTGCTTACATAGGATATGTCTTTGTCCTTGACCTGCATTGTTTCTATAGTTCTCTAATGTAGAAATAAGAAATTAGCTGTACAACATAATTTATAGATGACATTGATCAGTGGGATAAAAATTCACAGCTGATTAATTCTGCCTGCTTTAGAAGTTAATGAGAAAAAAAACCTTTAGTGGATGGACAACATAAAAAATGTTTTCTGGGAAATAGGGTGCTCTACTGCCAAAACAATACATAAAAGTGAAGTGTCTGAAAGCCCCTGGAAATTATAAGGCTTAATAAATAGGATGGATAATCAGAGGCCTCTAGAATTCTCCTGCACTATGGGGAAGCTTGACCTACACCCAAGTCTGTTTTATTAGAAAACACTAAAACAGCATTGAAGACAGTAAAAAAACCCCATTCAGTCTTGTGGTGTATTGTGGAAATTGAACCTTTAGCCTGAATGGAATATTATGAGGGAGACCCAGATTTATTTATAGAGTTTACCTCTTAAATGGGAGCATCAATTGTAAATACTTGAAACTTATTTCAAGTGACAAGAGAGAGAGTGATGCAGGCACAAGTAAGCATAAGCCAAGTATCTGTATTTTAGAGATAACAAATACGGTTATATGTTAAATACAGCGCAACATTAACATCAATATCACCTCCAAAAAACCCCCCACATCTAAGGACCATGGCGCCAGTTGCCATTGCTCTCCAGAGTGAGCTCTCGGTATTCTCAGAAACATCAAGCTCTCTTTAGATGTGCCTCAATTCGAACCCTGGAAACTGAGGCACTTCTCAAGTTACAGGTGTTACTGAAACACAAGACTGTATTTAGCTCCATGCACTGGATATGCTTTTTTCCCTTTCAGTCCAAAAAGATCACTGTGCATGTATTGTCATTAATTAAAAGAGTTACAATGTGATATGTGATGTAGGAAGCTTAATTGTTTCATACAAAGCAGTTTCCTATTACTGGAAAGACATAAATGCTACTGCTAAGCAGTTGAAGTCACTAAAATAAATGCAGTGGCAAGTGTGGCAACAGTAGAGTACTGGACAGTTTCACTTATGATTCTATATTCAGATTTACTTATATCAATTTTCTGCATCAAGTCAAATAAAACAGTGTTGGTTTTAGGAATGTGTACTTTCTTCAAATCTGGAAGTGAAGGAACTGCTTTTTTACAGTTACTTCTGAGGAAAATCCAGAAAATTAGGCTGCTGTAGAGCAGTTGCATAGCAGCATGGAATTTCAGGAAGCAGAGGTGAGAGAAAGAGGGACAATATATTTATCTAAGGTTCAGCTGTACATCCTTCTTTACCATGGCATTAGTCTTAGTAAAGGATGTAGTGAGCTTCTTAGACGCAGAAGTGAGACCATGCACAGATACAAAGAAGAAACTGTTACTCTCTTCCAGAATGGCAATCTGTTCTGTCACTGCTTTGCTTTCAGCATCCCTCAGTCCCTTCTTCCTTCTATGTATATTTTTTCATTGTTAGGCTTAAGTGCTAATTCTGCTTTACCTGAGTCACTAAGAAAGTTGTGCCAAGTCATCATTTTCAGCTTTCATGTCTTTGGCCAAAGAGAGCAGCACATCGGTTTGCTTGTATTTCTCCCCCAGGGATTTTACTTACAATGGAGCCCGAAAGATCTCATTTCTGAGGGACGTCCGTGCAGACAGTTGCTGCCTGACACAGCTGTTACAAGACACCAAGGAAATCATGCCATGAAAATAATACTGCCAGCTCTGGGTATATAACATATATATCATTCACGCAGTACTACAGGCATGATGAAATGGCACATGGGGGTAATTTTAAAGTCCACCTAGACTGCAAAAACATGCCCTCTCTAGAATACGGGGCCCATCTGCATCTCTGTGCCTTGTGGCAGGGGAAGATGGGAAAGGAAGAAAACAATAAAATGGGAAAATAATAACCCTCTTTTAAAAAAAGACCATATCCCATATGGAAGAGGATTATTTCCCGGTCGGGGCCCCTCCCCGGGCAGATGGAGCTCGTTAGCCCGTAAGGCAATCCATCTACGTCCTGAGGACCTCACTGCCACCGTCCAAGCGTGCTTGGCCCCGGCAGATGAACCTCAGGATTAAAGGGTGGGCTCAGTTCCGCGCACACTGTGTCTCACCTAAAAAATCCAATGCGCAGGCTGGAAGGTGGAAAGACCTTCCCCGGTTCTTCGTTCGCGAAGACTGGCCATTACTTATTACACTGACCTCATTGGAGACTTTCTCAGCTCTGTTTGCTGTAAAGTCATCTACACTGAGCACAAAAAGAACTGGATTAACTAAGTGTGGCATGCTCCATGCTGTCTTGGGAGCATTAATAATCTCATAATAATATCAACTGCAAGGCATCCTTCAGTACTAAGAGGGTGGGGAGCTGAAATAGACAAAGGAAGAAGGATCACCAGCACAAGACTGAGATAATAAAACAAGAAAAAAAGCAGGATCAAGAGGCAGAAAAACCAGGAAAGCAGAGAAGTAGTGGAAAGTGAGAAGGCAGAAAGGAGGCAAAGATAGACATGAGAAAACAAACATGACTTTTCACCGGATTAGAGGGCTCCTCACATGCAAATGGGCCCCCACATCTTTTGCCACCTTTTTGATGACAGTAGGACTAGCCCCCAGTTCTTTTGGCACCTTTTTGATGACAGTAGGACTGACTACTGTGTCACATCAGTGTTGAGCTGCAAATAGTCATCTCACACTGACTTTTAATCACTGACACCTCAAATTCAGAACAGCAAGAGAGAACTAAGAGGTCTACATATCATACAGTGGCCATACAAGGACCTAATCACCTTCCTCCAGTGAATTTACAGAGCAGCTGCTCTACAAGGCCCCAGTGCTAAAGTATGAATAATGTGTTTTTAGTAATACTGCTCAGTGTTGAGGAAGATTACCATGCATGTCCTTAGCCGTGAACACTAGGAGATGAAAGAGTTGTTCTGCTTGACCTTTAATATGGAGGAGAGAGGATTTTTGAAAGTAAAGTGTGATTATTTGTACATTCCATTTTATAGCCTACACAATACTTTTCCAGCTCACGCAGCTGTGTTTGACTGTCAGAGAGAGAAGCTCTCAGACTTTATTCTAGCACTTTTCATACCTAAGGGAATGCAAAGTTGGCCTCCCTGGTGCAAATACATGTCTGAAAAGAATTTAACAATGATTGCTTCCACTTCCTTTGTTTCCTCTTAAATGAAACATTTAACAAAAATATTAGGCAACATATGCTCTACACTTTCTCCCTGTTCTGGTTATCATCGCTTAGGATCCTGCAGAAGTAGGGAATTCTTTTGGCAATTTAGGAAAGGAGCACAAGTCTTACATGTAAAAGCCAACCTGTAGAGAAGGAAACTTCTCCTCACATGTGTACTGGGGTTTTACACTTACCCTGAAAGGTGTTTGCACCTCCTTTGGGATGGAGGAAATGAGCTTCATGTCTTGGAGATCATTCCTTTAAGGAACAAGAAATAAGCTATACCTCAATGTTTATGAGCACTGATTTTTTTTGGAGAAACTGCAGGAAAAAAAAACGCATTGAGATTTTTTCTCTCTGATTGTTTTACCATGTTCCATACTATGTTAATAAATACTATGGGAAAATAAATCAGCAACCTTTTAGCTTTGTGCAAATTAAAAACCCCACTATGACCTTCAGAAAACCAGACAAACAGACAAAGGGAAGTCCAAAACATGGCATCCATCAGAAATGTATCTTGTCACAATCTGAGATTTGAAAGGATCAATACAACACCAAACTCGAACCCCAGGGATACTGTCCCCAAATTAGTCTAACAGCTTTAGTATAAATATTACTAATCAATGAAACAGGACAGTGAGAAACAAGGTCAATTTGCCATTTAGAACAGCAGAATTTAAAGCGTGTAAACCATTGGGACCACTGAATCTTGAATTTCACTAAACCAAGGATTTTGAAAGTCTTGTTTGACACATCTTAATTGAGCCTGATTTTTGGAAAATGTTGGTCTATGAAAATAAGTCCTTTGGAAGAATTTGTAAGGCAGCACTCATTTTGAGAGTTAAAGTTGTCCTTTCTGTATTCACTTTGTCTAAACTCTGTAATATTGTAAAGACGTTCGTATTTTAGTTGCCCAATAAGCACTGAATCAACCTTTGCAGCCTCTTAGTCACAAGTTGTCTCCAATTTCCAAGAGAAATTGAAGGTAATGAAACTATTTGCAGTAGGATGAGTTGCAGGAAAAGGTTTTAAATTAGAAGGGTCAGAAACATCTTAACAATTTTTATGCTACATTAAGCCAGAAAATTATTTCTGTGCTTGTCATGCTTATCTTAGGGGGAAAGCTTCAATGCATATCTAATGTAACTTTACTTTTAAAAAAGCTTTAAAAATATGCATAAAATGAAAGAGCTCATTATTAATTATTTTACTAAATAATAATATAAACAGAGATTTTTATTGCAAGACTTTTATTTTCCATACTGATTCCCAGCGCAAGCTGAACATATAACAAACAAAAACTTCTGAAATTGCAAAAAATTAATATAGCTGTATTTTCTACATGTGGTGTTGCTAAGCAGAGTCAAGATTTGATCTCCATTTTTGTGTGAAGAAAATGAGGAGCTGTATCTGCAAACAGGCATGCCTGTATGTTATTAATAAATACTGGCAATTGAATAGATTCATGCTGATGACTAAGAATTTCTGGTTTAAGCGCCATGAGATATACCTGAAAGACAACACTGCCATAAACAGTTTAGAGCAAGAACTGTTTGACACAGATAGGAGAGAAAAAGAAATGAGATGCCAGACACTGATCACATATTTTAAACCTCAAAGGTCTTTTACACATCAGAGTTCACTTTAGCCAGAATACCAGAACTAATGCCTCTGCTCTAAATGAAGATGCCCTGGTCTAACATCCCCCTTTTTGGGTCATCCAAATTACTTTGTACATAGTATCACACTGTTTGTTGAAAAGCAAGAGTGATATTTTAATAACTTAGTCATCTGCATGATGTGTCAGTTCCATGTAGAAACTTCCTTGAAGAATTTTCCTAACCAGCTATTAGTCAGAGCTGAACAAAATATTTATAAACAGCTATGATTCAAGTGAAAATCTTCTTCTATTGTCAGCTATCTGGATGAAATGAGGGTTATATTTGCTGTCCTTGCTTGCTTGATTGACTGCACAAAAAGAAGACGATGGCCCAACATGTGAGCTGGCTTACATTAGTGCAGCTGTGGATAGGAGGGTCATGCCAAAAATCACCTTCCAGCCTGTTGAAAACACTGTCACTTTGCATTGAATAATTTTGCCATAATTTCACTGATTTTAACAGAGCTATGATAATGTATGCCATGAGGAATCAACTTTATTAGACTGAGGTAGCAAAAATAATGTTTCCTGTCCATTATCCATGTTTGTATACAAAAAAAAAAAAAAAGAAATAATATTTAAAAAAATAATTTCACATGATCTAATTAGGATTAAATTTAGAAATAATTTTCTCCTCTTTGAGGTACATGTGGAGGATATTTTCTCTCTCTCCGAGCATTTTCTAATGAGGAGCTGCTCATCTTACACTGAAACTTATATGGTCTTACTATGACTGATTATCCTAGAGTCACACCTGAAACAAAAGATATAGAAGCATTTGTTCATGCCATGACACGGGTCCACTCTCTTTTTTTTGTGTTTGTTTTCCAGTCCTTTAAGTATTCTCAGTTCTTTCATTTGGAATCTTTATCTGAGATCACATCTTTTATATATTTCAAAGTCTGAGAGACGTTTTCCCCTTCTATGATGTTAGTTATCCTTTCTCCTCTATTACACAGAAAGTATAAAAACAAAAATCACACTTCCCAAATAATATACAACAAAGAAAAATAACAGACTTCTCACTTAGTCATTGAATTACTTGCCTTTCTCAAACTGTCAACAACTTCTAGATGGAAATATTCTGTCATTCACTTCTTCCTTGTTGTTATAGCAGGAAATAATTTCTCTGTTCTCTTTCACCTTGGGATACAAAGCTCTCCTGTTTGTTGCAGGGCTGGTTGGCTGCTTTGGTTTTGGATACTCTGCCACTGAAATACACTTATAAGCAGATGATGTGATCAATTCTATGAAGCAAAGAAACATGAAGTTCATTATTTTAAAATATTTCACTTGAGGTCAACCAGGGCTTGCAAAGTGTCAGAGATGATTTCAGTGTATGCACATGACTTGGGCTTTGAGCGTTGGTACAGATGCACCCCTAAAGTTTCAGTAGTTATGCCAAGCATTTAAGCTCAGAAATCCATCTCTTTGCTTACGTGTGTGAGCAGCTCCATCCATTTCAGTGGAGCTTTACTCACTCCTAATCACATTTTGAAGATCTGAATTTTAAAACACTTTATATGCTTCAAGAACCATCCACTTGGATTAACTAATTGGCTCTGACCTCTTTGGTAGTGGCTGAATCTTCACATACTACCATTTATCTGTGATTGGTTAGTGTCAACAGCATTCAGGATAAATCATTTGCCTGTAAATATTTTTATGTCTACTTATACATAGCTCCTGTAGATCAGTCATTATGAGCACATTACAAATCTTTACTTTGCACTGAAGAAGTTTTTGCCTGCCCCTAACAATTTTTCATGAGTAGCAATCCAGAAATTTCCCTGAGATATAACTAGAAAACTGTTACCCTGCATTCTTAGCCAGAAAGACTCACTGGAGATTTATTTGATGAAAGAAGATATGCATAAGTCCCCTTATTAATCTACAATTAGATTTTTCACTTATTTTCTATTGAACAAAAAAAGCCCATTTCCTATTATAAGATGAAAATCAATCTAATTTTCCTAAGTACTACTTAGTCTCTTGTTGATCTTTCCAATAGAAAGGAGAAGAACAGCAGCACCACACTTAACAAAGACTGCTGCAGTGCTAGGATGTCTCTCCAGGTGCTGCTTTACTGAATTCTTTCCTTACAAGGCCTATTATCTGTGCATCATACTACTTGTTTCCTCTTCTTCACCAGCATCTTCCTGACCACAGGTGGCCACTGCTGGCCCTGAACTGAAATTTTCCTGTGCAATAGAGCCTGTAACTTCTCCTTTAAACTGCAAACCCTCCATTCAGTCTGTAATATACTGAGAAATACTACTCTTCCTTTCAATTATTGTACCTTCAGCATTATTTCTCTCCTTTTTCTTTGTGACCTTTTTAAAATCAGAAAATAGTGTCTCTGATCATTGCAGACATGTAATCAGGATAATCAAAGGCAGTTCCTGTAGGCTGTGAAGATAAATTTTAGAAAATCACACAACCTAAATGTAAAAGTCTTGGATTAGATAGTTTTAGACATGTTTATATAGACGTTCCTAAGCATGTGTCTTCAAGTGATGTAAATACAGACCTCAATAGAGCCTTCAGTCCTTTTTTTTAATACTAATTCTGAACCTGGTGAGAGAGAAATATAATGTATCCTTATAATGTTAGGCACGGCATTAGTCACACCCTTTAGACTGAAAATCAAAAAATGTAATGCACATTCAAGGACAGCTGTTGCTACATTTCTATTTCACAAGGACTTACTGTGTTAGGATACTGCAGCTAGTCTGCAGGTAGAGAAAGAATGGGATCTGGCAGCTGGACAACATCTGGCTTCAGATGAAAATTATTTTTCTTTACAGAGGTTTCTGGACCAAATTCCATTACCTAAAGAATTAGAATGAATAAATGAGAACATTTTTATCTTTTTCAGTTTGCTTCATTTGAATATTTGTTACATTTTGAAAGGATATAGGTTATTACAGTTATAATTTTCTAGGCACTTAAGGAAGGACATGCAGAACATATGTAACAGCACATATATTGACTTTTTGGTTTTGCTTGAAATATATCTAATTTGTTTTGTAAACTACCCATTCTCACCAAAAAAAAAAAAAAAAAAAAAAGAAGAAAAAGTAGGAATGGTGTCTAAATCATTCTTCATATGGACCTTATCAAATTAAGTACAGAATTATGAGATTTTGATTAATACAGACCTGAATGAGAGAAACCCTTTAAATTTACGACTTTGCTAAATTCAGACCAGAGCCCTGGAGGGATGTGATGGTTTGGACTTGGCTCCCTGCCAAATGCCCAACCCCCCAGTAGCAGCCCCTCTCTTCCCCTCTTTCTACTTCCCCCAGGGCAAAGGGAAAAAAAACTATGCAAATTGAAGAACCCAAAAACCAAGCTAGTTATATAAAAAATATATTTTATGTATATTAGTTAAGATGTTATGTACACAGCAAACGGGAATCCAAACACCCCCCAAAGGGATAGGGAAAGGGGAAAAAGGGACAAAAGGAAACAAAAAGGGACACCGAATAGATACGTGCAATCAAACCCGAGAACTAGTAAAATAACTAGTAAAACAAATCTCACCACGTCCCTTAGAAAGCAGGCTTGGCAGACACAGCCAGCACTCTCCAAGCCTCCACGTGGCAGGTCAGTGGATGCTGCAGGCCTCAGCCTTAGATAAGCGAGACCAACGCAGGGACCCACTGTTCCCGAACTCCGGCGGAAGAGAAGAAGAACAAAGGCCACTCCTCCCTTCTTATTTATACCATGATTTATGTAAAAATCGTATGGAATACTGGGAACACTGCCCCTTCCTTGGTTACAAACTGGTAACCAGGGAAGGCCTAGATTAAAACCACCACAAGGGATTACTCCAGATGTGGTCCAAGGATACAGTGCTAAGCTCGTTGATTTGCAATAATCTAACTGTAAGCCATGCAGAGCACTCCTCTACTTGTGTTGACCTGCCCTAGGAGTATTTGGAAGATATAACATCTCTCTGACAGATTATTTTGTCCACCTTAACCATCACAAAAAAACCCAAAATGGTATGATGGACATGTCATCTTGCCGCAGCAGACTCTGGTGGTTAGCCAACATCTTTGGCTCAGCTGATACACTGCCTATCATTTAGCACTAGTTTTGAGAGAAGCAGATTGTCTGCATGTCCACCTTCAGCAGTTGTCCTCACAAGGCCCAGAGTATCTCCGAGACTGAGTGGACACAGATGTGAATAGTCACAAACTTCTCCCACCTGACTGAAGATAGCAGTTCACAAACCTCTTTTTGCTGTCCTCTGCGTAAATTCCATGATGCAAGAGTCTGAGCCTAGAGGAGTCTATTTCCCTGTCCTTGTTTTTGCCCATCATCCTCCAGTTCAAGATTAGCTAGTGTATTTTCCTCAGAATTACCAAAATAGTATCATCTAAACTATAATTTCCAATCAGAAAGTGAAAAGTCCTAGTGCAGAAACAAGGATATATTCACATACATTTCTTCAGTATTTTGTGCGCTTTGTCAACAAAGGAAATAAGGAGATTTTGACAGAATGTAGGATTCCCAGTTATGGCTGAGATCTCATTTTGCTATTTTCTATGGGTGCAGAAAAAGATAATTATTTTATTCAGATGTTTCAAATACCATACATGCACATAAATCCATGTATGAAACATAGTACAAGAAATGCTACATAAGAAGACAGTTTTTGCTAAAATAATGTTTTTAAGTTGTATGTGAGATTAATATATTAGACTGACATTTGAGCATCCTGAAGATCATAAAATGTGGTTTATGGTGCATTAAAATCTCATAATAACAATTTCAGTGAGTTAGCATAATATATTATTCAGAGTTAAATACTGTCTTGAATGATAAGGGCTAACATGCCATCGGGCTATAATAAACCACAGCTTTGAAATATCAGTTTTCATTTATCAGTAAGGTCATTTGCATAGCTAAACCAAGAACATAATGAATGTATTTTTTTTACTATCTAAGAACAAAAAAATTGCACTTCTTTTCCAACATCCAGAAAATGTAAAAACATTCTAAGAAAGCCATTATTAAGTCATTTAACCTTTCATACAAAATAAATTGTCATGGATTTGCTTATAAAACTACAAGTAAATACATTCTGGTTTCTCATACTGAATGTAAATAAACTAATTTAAACACTAGGGGAAATACTGTATTCAGGCACAAATATATTACACTAACTGAGGGGGTAGACAAATTGCATCTATTTATCTGTTATTTTTGTAAGCGATACAGAAAAGCCATGCAACCTTTCAGCACTCCTCTACAACTTGACCCCAAAGAGAAATTCATCAGCATGAGTTACTTCAAGCTGCACATTGCCCTTAATCCACATACAAAATACTGTATTTTAAGGCCTTTAAGCTGATGAAAGGGTATGCTCATACAGTTAATGTCGTGGAAAAGAGGACAGCTGATATAAGATGGTGAAAGGGGTGCTAGATTAAAAAGTATGCTTATCCTCAGTACTCTAGCCTCTGCCATTCTGATGTGTGTGAAAAGCCACAGGAGTCACCACTGTTCTGCCCCACTCTGGAGAGATTTAGGCTACCTTCAGCTGATTTGATGGCCAAAATGTCAGTGTTCAGTAGCCCTTCCTTCAAAAAGCACATGTCCAGGCAAGGCAACAGACCACCAGGAATGTGTCCAGACTGCCATGTGCATGTGTGCCATGGGCAACCCACAGTTCCCATGCTACCATTGTCTTTTTATTTTGGCAATGAATATTTAGCATTTAGCAGCTTATGCACATTAAATTACTCCTCTGCCTTCAGCACAGATACAGAGGACACTGAAACCTCTGGACATAAGCCACAGCCCAGAAATGGTACATGGACTTGTACATAGGTGCTAAAGTCTTTGCTATGGGAATGCAGTAGGACAAAGATATGTCTGCTACAAGGAGGCTTAGCTTTATCTCCCATAACCTGCTGATATAGAAACAGTCCACTAGTCCAGGAATATTATTACATTGTCCAGAAAAGGTCAGAAATTCCTCTCCACCTGGCTGTGTGTCATATGCTTATTTAGTCATAGGGAACAGTCGGTACAGAGACCCTCCCCTCCCCTCCCCTCCCCTCCCCTCCTCTTTTTATTTCTTTTCTTTTGGTATAAAAAAGAGAGGAAGGGTAGTTTAAACATTCCAAATAAAATATATTGATAGGCTTTTTTTGTTGTATTTTATCTCAAAGTGAAATTGCATGTGCCAGTCACTTTTTACATGCTTCTGTGGAGGTGACAAACAGGCTTGCAAAAGTAAAGCAAGTTTAAATTAGTATTTGAAAGATATTTTCTTTCTGTACCTGTAAACCTTTAACCTTTTCTATTTTCCTGTTCCCTCATTCCCCTCATACACACTGACATTGCTGGGGTTTCTTATTTTATTTTTGTCATTAACAGTGTAGCAGAATGAGATAGTCATGGGCCTGTATAGAATAAAAGGATGTTGTTAGGCTGGTGTCAGGTCAGATTGGACTTTGAGGAAAGAATCAAATGGTATCCTTTCAAAGTGATTGATGCCTTCTCCAGCTTACGCTTAATAACTTTGTGCATTCTTATCAACAGCTTTGGATCTGCTGCAGTGAAATTTTCGACACTGCTCTTGTCATCCCTGCTGAAGTGGATTGTCAAGATTTTCGTTTGGCTTAGGCTAGTGCAGGGGACAGAGATTGAAAACCTATAAGTCAGCTCCTGCAAATTACCATCAGTGTTGCCAGCCTACGAGTGAAATATGCTGGGAGCAGGCAGAGGTAACCTCTCTACTCTGAGTTTAGTTCTGGGCAAAAATCAATATCCCTACTTTTAAAATACCAGGATAGGACTCAAATATACATTTAGTTAAGTGAATGCCCCAATTTTCAATTGTGCTTAGAATTACTAGGTGTGCAGTACACTGATGGAGAAAAGGAAATAAAAACCAGATATTGAAATGCAGAATTAGGAGTCAAATTTTGCCGGCATGGTCAGGTCAAAACTCCATCCTGTCTCTGGGACAATCCTTGATATAAGCACCAGAAAAGTGACATCATGCTGTAGGATTTGATTGCACCTCATTTGTTTTCAGCCCCTTTTGTCAACAACAAAAGAATAAAGTTCAAGTAAAATGCTAGGGTGTCATTTCTTACCAATAGTGAACAAGGCTAAAGACACCTCCTGCAGATTAATGACTGGTTTGAACCAGTTAATCACCTCAAGCCATTAACCCTAACTGTTATTAAGCTCTAGGACCTAAACCAAGTCCTCTATCATTGTGACTGCCCCTCCTTATTTACAGACCCATCCCCCAAACTCTACCCTGACTCTCACTCCAAAAAAATCAGCTCAAAATTTCGTGTGGGAATTTGTATTACATTGTGTGCTGGGAGATAAAAGACAGCTACACAGTTAATGAACTGATCCATTTCTTGCCTATTTCAGAGCAATTTTAATTTCACATCACATACATGTCAGCACAAGATACTTGTGGGCATTTAAAACCTGACACATTAGTTAATCAAGGCTCACTGGTCTTTCCACGGGGTAATTGAGTTCATAATGTAGAGGGAAATGAGGGAAAGAGCGGGGAGAAAGGAGATGGGGGAAGGGAAGCAGAAAAGGGGAAAAAAACCTGCAGGAGATAAATTAGACAGTTTGGCATTCTGAAGTGGAACATATTCATAAATTTAATTTTTGATGTATTCTGATAGACTTTTGTTTTGGTTTATTTTATAACCCTATTGTACAGTAGGCAGCCTGTTGTTTGCTCTAATCATCTGTTTCCATGACCTTCACCTTCATTGATTCGGCTTCTTCCTAAGTTTAATGCAATCTCTGAGATTAAAACCATTTTTCTCCAGGATGAGTTGGTTAACAATAGATTTGTTTTAAGCAGCAGAAGTCATTTGGATTAGTAAAAAAATGATTTTTAGCTCAAGTAAATAAAACCTCTTTACAGAGATAAGCAGGAGAAGGGAGATTCTAGATCATAAATGAAGTCAGCATTATTTTTAAAGTGGGAAAAAGTGAGTGAAATTAATAAAAGCAACATTGTTTACAGTATATTTATTAGTGTTATCAAATACTGAAGGTTTAAAGAATAAGGTACATGGGATTTTATTCTCCACTTCTGGATGTTATTTTAATAAGGCTTTAATAATAGTTTCAAGAGGTAGACAATCATACAATGTGAAGTAATTTTCCCCAGCAGTTTTTCAGTTCCTCAGTATTTTTAAAGTATAGCAGTTGAGATTATAAATCAAAAATAGAATTTACTGCAAGAGTATAATAAGCCAAATCCCATTCTCCTTAACAATTCATGGTTCTGATTTGATTATACAGCTTATTTGCTTGGCTTTATAACTGCACTAAACTCTCTCCTTCTTGGTGATACTTCATTCTCTAATGTCCACCATTGTCAACCTTCAGTCATACATTTTGATAAGAAAAACACCCAGCTGCTTCTTGCACACACTATATTAAACACTGCAGACTGCCTTTCCATAGTCACACATGCATGGATTTGATGCTGCAGCTCCTTTACCTCACTTGAAATCATAATGAATTACCAGAGATAAACAGACCAAACCAAACCCACTGCAATAAATGGAAAATTGTCTGTTGACCTCGCAGGGCTTTGAACCATTTCTCCCTTGACAGCAGACCTTCATTTCCTGCTCCCAGCCTCTGTCAGGGTAATAATAAATGTATTACCCAACACAGCTCTAGCACTTGGTAGCAAAACAAGCAAGGGAGAACATGCAGTACAGATAAATATACCTACAATTTTTTGTAACCTATATGAAATAAAGAAGGAAAAAAAATTGTAAAGTTACCCTAATTGAAAAAGAAACTTCAGATAAATCTTCACTAAAAATTTATGTCAAATGCTTTCTTGTCATTATTTTTCCATTACCATAGTAAAATTTCTGTTAAAAAAAAAAAAGACTCTCATAAATTAATTACACATTTATCCTATGAATATTTGAACTGCATATTGCTTTCTGTTAAAATGGTATAGATTTACTGGAAGAGAAACCAAACAGCAGCTACAGAAACACACTTCCTGTTGATAACAAAACCTGAGCTCTACTTGCTCACAAATTATCATCTGTTGTCTGGAGTTTCCCTTATAGTACTTCAGCTGAGTTTTCCCGACCTATTGTTCTGCTTTTATCCTTGGGAGTTTTCTAAAATTCCTCTGAAAGTGAACAAGTGGGGAAAAAAAATTATTGAATGTTACTATGGTAACAAACAAAAGAAAAAGAACAAAATACTTTAGGCAGACCAGTGAATCAGGGTACAGCTTCTCAACGGAGATCAACACATTGGTGCTTTGTCCATGAGTAAGAGCAATCTGGAGGCCTATTTAAAGGTGTTGAACTCAGAGAATATATTAATAATGTACTCTTTCATTGAGAATAGAGTACTTTTCTCTACTCAGGAGCTATATTGCATTATGTGAGGCATTAATTAGCATGTATATCTCTGTGTAACATACATCCTCCTATTTTAAGATAACATCAAGGTTAAACCACTGCATGTTAAAAAATCAAAGTCAAAACTAAAAGATAACAGAAAATCAATTTAATTGTATGTGAACCTTTTTTTTTCCCCACTCACAAAAATAATAGACAAATTACTGACTCAAATGCCATTTCTTGTACTCCACAGCAGAAGAAACCTTTTGGGTTAATGAGACCGATCCTCAGCTATTTCAAGCAACCACATTGCAGAAATGAAGATGTGAAAAGACCAGACTCCTTAAAACACCTTTGAATTTTGTAATTATGATCCTTTCAAAAAACTGTCCCAAAGCTTTATTCCTGTGATTTCTCTAAATCAGCTCCCTATTTTCATTCACATTTATTTGTTGCCAGATCTTATCTACATTTTTTTGCCAGAGCAAGCACTATCTTTGTCTTAAAGGCCTCCTCTCGCTCTCAGGTGTTTGAAATACCCTCATATACTGATACAGTACCATACTTTCCCTCCTCAGTCTTTTTTATATGAATATAACCAGTTTGGCCCCTCCATTCAGGAAGGATATTGAGATGCTGGAGCAGATCCAGAGAAGAGCAACGAGGCTGATGAAGGGACTCAAGCACAAGTCCTATGAGGAGAGGCTGAGGGAGCTGGGGCTGTTTAGTCTGGAGAAGAGGAGGCTCGGGGGTGACCTCATCACTCTCTACAAATACCTGAGAGGAGGTTGTAACCAAGTGGGGATTGGTCTCTTCTCCCAGACAATCAGCAGTAGGGCAAGAGGGTACAGTCTTAAGCTCTGCCAGGGGGCACTTAGTTTGGATATTAGGAAGAAATTTTTTACAAAGAGTAATCAGACATTGGAATGGGCTGCCCAGGGAAGTGGTGCATTCACCGTCCCTGGGGGTTTTTAATATGACTGGATGTGGCACTGAGTGCCATGGTCTAGTAACCACGGCAGTGTTACGTCAAGGGTTGGACTTGATGATTTCAGAGGTCTTTTCCAACCTGGTTGATTCTATGATTCTATGCTCTTTATTAAATATTATATTTTTATATATTATATATAACAACTGCTATCCTGTCATAGCCCCCTAAACTACAGTCTTGTAGTCCTTTTCAGTTGTTCCCATGTAATTCCATTCTCGTTGAACAGCAACAAACTCCAGGTATGGTTTTACCTGGATCTTGTTTGATGGGATTAATGAATCTTTGCCATCACTAGGAATCGTTCCTCAGATACATCATGGAAAACATCATTATACTATCCTTTTCTTGGAAGGTGTATCAATTCCTGTGCATTTGAAAACAGCATGCTAACCTATGCCGAAAAAGAGTATTACAAGATTACATCTTTTCATGGAAATTAGGACTAAGAGAGACTATGTATTTATCTGAGTTTCACCTCTTTCCTTTACAAGGCAGTATATTTCATCAAAATATCTCTACCAAGTCCAACGACTTTTGTGAAACCCAATGATTATCAGTCATCAAAAGTCCTTATTTATCCTAAAGTAAGAAACATAAAAGAGAAGGCATATCTTTGTTTAAGATGATGGTCACATTATGGAGCCATTCAAAACACAGAACAAATCAAAGAAAAATATTTGATTCTAATTTTCAGGTGCTTAGTTCACTATATATTCCATATGCAATACTCCTGTCCATAACTGAATGATAATGTAGTCACTCACAAACCCTCTTGGCCATAGGAAAAAACCTGATAAACAAGGGGACTGGGACAGAAGAGAAAAAGAAGGTCTTTTGATGGTAGGAACTGGTTAGAAGGGATGGTGGCAGATTTTTGAATAGCTGAACTGTTTCCATTGTCTTATTTGCAAAGAAAACAAGCAAATAAAGCCTTGGGAATAATGGTCTATAAATAGCTTGCTTTAAAAGTAGTTGACAACTTCAATTACTATGATACTTTAGTCTCAGGGGAAAGAAGCTGAAACGCTTGCAGTTTAGAAAGCCATTTTTCATTATTGAATGCAAGAAAGAGTCAAAAGTGTTTTATCCTTGTGTTGCACATAATTATAAAGTTGGAGTAACATAAAATAAAACAACATGTTTTAGAAATCAAGAGTAGATTTGATAGAGTTTTCACCACAAAAGCAAATTCTTTAAATCAAGTGTACATTTACATTCCTGCAATCATAAGCACTTTGATAGGGCGTTAGTCTATGAACATGCTCAGCATTTTATCTGACACATTTCTCTTTCAGAGCTGCAATTTCAGAGTTCTACAAAAGCCACAGGGTAAAGCACCACTGACCATCATTCAGTTTAAAGATACAGATCAGTAGCTCAATGTCACCTTGAAATAACACGCGGCTGTGTGGGATAATGGATCTGTATATTTGGATTTGAGTTCATGTAAGTGTGAAACTAATGGCATTGGTAGAAGCTGGGCAAAGCATCAGCAAGCAAGTGGGAGTGGATCAAGGGTTGGACTTGATGATCTTGGAGGTCTCTTCCAACCCAGTTAATTCTATGATTCTGTGATTCTAAGCTGTAAGCTTTCTTTGCCTCAGTCTGGTTCTGTTTCACCCCTATTGCTGCAGGCCAGGGCAGGGCTTCCAGATGTGTCACTGTTGTAACAAGTGTTTCTAATGCTCAACAAAGAGCCAAAGGTGAGGCCAAATGCATTGTCTCTGCTTGTCTTAACTAGCATTTTGGCACAGGTGAGTAGAGAGGAAACCTACATCAACAATGGCAAACCATTTCTTGGCTGTAGGAAATAAAAGCTCAAAAATACAAACAGCTACTGCACCTTTTATCCCACCACTATGACACTAATATTAAACAAATACAATTTTTTTTTAAAATCAGTGTCTTAACTATATGCCAAATATTACTAATTAGTAAAAACTGCAAATAGCAGCTCAAAAATGTGGAGTAAGATAGGTCCAGTACCAGATCAAATGACAGGCTGACATAAAGAGAGGTTGTCAGAGCTGAACGCATTTACCCCAGCAGAAGAGTTAATATATGAATACCACAGTAAGGCACAGCTCAAAATTGATGAGCATAAAAGCCAAGGAGCCCCTGTGCCAGCCTCACCTGTGAAAGCCATTGTGACAACCAGTGAAAAACCAATAGGAACATTATGAAGGAGGAAGTACATGCACAGCAGCTCACAGCAGTTGCCCTGGGCTAGTGCATGCTCCTGCCAGCAGATTGCTCCAGCACAGAGAAGCAGAGGCGTTGATATTCTGTACAGACACCCATCACACTGACTATAGATGTATAAAAATATATTTTAAAAGACACATTAGTGACTTTTCATCCTGTTTCTGAATTTTAGAGCTTTTAGGGTACCTGATGGTTCTCCTAGGCTCCTACTCCAGCCTACAAATAATAAGGACAAAAAGCCTATTGCAATGTTTCATGATGACTTTAATGCTCTATTATTAGGAAGAGGTGACTTTCTAAGGCTGAACTTCACTTCTTTTTCAAAAAAGGAAGTTCTTTAATTTACCACCCGAAACCCACCTAAAGCTAGAAAAAAAAATGCTGGTTATTGGATGGTTAATGTTTTGAATACAAAAAGCTATAAAATTCTTCCACATCTACCAAGGGAGACAATTAAAAGGAAGCCAATTTGATTTTTTTGTTGTTTTCTATTGTTATCTGTTAATAAGTCTTGAACCAATTCATAGTATCATACAAAATAGTCCTGGGGTTGGATTGATATTACCCTGACGATGAATACAGTCTTAGTCACATTTACCATATACTTGCTTATTATGCAATATTTATCACAAAAATAGGATTTTAATGTCAACTCAGACCTGCTTAATCTGTGTCTACCTTATCCATGTCTGGTAAACAGAGAGACTTAAGCGGTAACTAATCTAAGCGATATATGTAATTAGATTTAATTATCTAATTTTATATTAATGCAAGTGAAAAATGACATTAGCAAGTGTGCATGAAGCAGGTTTGATAAGTATTCTGTAAAAAACTAGAACTAAGTTGTTTTAATTTAATTGATCTAGTTTGTTGGTTCTTCTTATTGTTTTAGACTTACAGACTCCACTCAGGGTAGAAGAAAAGGAGCAAAAGCTGAAAAGGCCTCTGTTGAGGCATACATATATGTATTTATAGATATATGTTCTCCTATAAGGAGATGTGAAAAGCACAAATTAAATTATGCAAAAGATACAATGTTGCAGCTGTATATTTTGTTGTAATAATTCAGAAGGCTTTGCTGAACATGAAAAAAGAAACCCTAAGTGGATCATAGAAACCCTAAGTCGATCATAGAAGTGTACAAAGCAAGGAAATGCTCTTGATCAGAGGAATGGCACACACTGAGATGGTTTCCTCCTGCAGTGCGTGCTGCTGAACACTACTCTATTCCCATGGCGATGAAAACTGAGGATGAAGGGCAAAGCTAATCCTGCCTAGATTTTGACCTCTGGCTCTAGGGAGATTAGTCATTTTAAACAGGAAAAGCACCCAAATAATACCACTATTCAGTACCTTTTATTCAGTGTTTATGCATCAAATCTTTTTCTCACCCTAAATAAAATGTTTATTCAGCACTTTATCCCTAAAATTTTCCTTCTTTCCCCACACCTCTTCTTTGTACACACTTCAGCCTCATGTTCCTCAGGATCATCTAGCCTAGGCACAAATCTGTCTTCTGAATCTATGCCTGAATTTTGTGATGCACAGACAGGCATGTCCTCTCTACCACTTTACATAGATTCCTTTCCCTCCCCATCCAGTCTTTCTTGATAAAAAAACTGACCACAGGAACTAATTTAGAGAGGAATATGGACCTGTTTCTTTAGTAAGGCAAAGGACTTACATTTAATGTGATGAACCTCAGTTTACCTGGATGCAGAAACATATACTGGAGTGTTAACTTTCACTGCCATCCAAAACCCACCACTTCCAAGGTCATTTATCAGCAGAGGCAGAACTAGTCAAGCACTTCCCCTGCCTTTTCTGGCTTTTAATAAGTCTGGAAATATGTATAATCTGAATATATCAAGTGCCCTGCAAAATGTCAAACAGAGTAGCTCAGTGATGTGATTTTTTTTTTCTGAAGGCTCATGTTGACATCCTGGTAAGCTTGTAGCTACCTGGTGGAAAGTGCCCAAATCATGATGAAATACAATCCTATTCCAATGAGAACCTCAGTTGTCCACAGCCTTACCTCCCAGATTCTTGTAGTTGGTCAAAGATGCAAGATGCTATTAAGGACCAAGGCACAGAATAGACGCAAAGTTGTTCCAGGCAAAGCCAAAATAGATTAGGGTCATCCTTGGAAGTGTTTTCTAGTGGAAATCCCTCATATTTTTAACCCTCCATTGTTGCAAGTGCCTTCTTCATTTTGCCTTAAGCTTTCTGGAAAACTAAGATCAGACCTGTGAAATTCAGATAGATTTTTTTGCTTAGCTAGAAATGAAGGATGAGCCAAAATCAAGCATGAAATTGAAAACTGCTCTCTCAGTGATAAGGAAATAGGCTGTCAGAGGCCTTGAATGGAATACTTGACCTAACAGGCTTTCCATCCCTAATTTCATTGATAAAAGTAATCATTAGCAATTTCCTTAATTATGCATAATATTTCTGGTTTTCTCTAGTCCTTGCTTTGTCCCCATCAAGTTCTTGCAGATGAGTGTCATCTTTCTTAGCTGATTGCTGTTTTGTTATAAGAGATTAAAGACATAACTAACTTCATTGCATGTCTGTAGAGCACAAGTCTCCAAAATGTGCTTTCAATCTACATGAAAATAACTGTAATTTTTTAAAGTATGTCCAGCTTCACCTCCACCAATTTAATTCAACAATGTAGCATTTGAAAAGACACATTAATATAAGTAATAAACTACTGGCAAATGGGGAGGATGAGAGAACTGATTATGCTAGATTTTTCTGACCTCGAGTTTGAAAGGATTTGACAGGTGTACAGCCCATAAATGCCCTTTTCCCAGTTACTGATCAGAGAAGACAAAGGCTGAACAACCGTGGCTGTCAAGATGAGGGAAGACAGTGTGGTGCAGAGATCCCAAAGCCAACCGTGACCTGAGCCCTTTGGCTCATGCACAGTCACCACTGATACTCAAAACTACTATTCTTCCTACAGACTACAAGGCTCAAGCCAATGCTGCACTGCCTCAGTGCCAGTCTCTCCCCAGCCCTCGGTTTCTGTGGTGTGCTCTCTTTAAAAGTTGCAAGAACAGGTAGGACAGAGAGGAGAAAGGAAGGGCTACTAACTGGGGTCAAGCGTTAAGAGGCAGCCTTTCCTAAAGAACATATAAAATAAATACACACTTTTTAATAAATTCAATAAATGAGTAAAATTCATAAATTAACACGTAGTGTGGGGAGGTTTTCTATACCAAGTTTATAAATGTCCATGGGCTTAACTGACTTTCACAGTAATGCCACCCTTTGTCAGCCTTTGTATTTGCCCAAATAAAGTAATGGGATTTTGTCTGACTCACCTATTGAATTAAGCTAATTTTAGATATATTTTAGAACTGCATTGCTTTTAGTCCCCACAGTTGTTATATAACATGGACCCCACATGTCATGCTTGTTTTACCTGGAACAGCTGGCCCATTATATAGGGATATTCTCTCTAAACTAGATGTTAATGCTGAGCCACATTGTTTTTGTAATTAAACAAGTTATAAAAGAGGTCTCTATGTGATCATCTCCACATGATATAAAATCCATTAACAGCCCTCTGCCCAGTTCAGAAAACTGTGAACTGGCACCTGAAATCAGTGCATGTATCCTGGTACAGAGATCATTCTTCTACCTGTATTTCTCGATTTTACCCACAGTTTACTTCTGCTTTCGGGTGGAATTGCACCTTGTTACATCTTACTTTTCCACACACTGTGTCATTGTTAAGATACAAGGATTTTCCACATACAAATCAAAAACAACATTAAAATCCTCATGGTCACTGCCACTTAGCCATCTTTGAAGTCAAAACTCTGCTTGGACTAGGGATTTTTTGAAAAATATAAATTTAGGAAGAAATCTGAGATTTTTCTGATCTGACTGTCACATGGGATCTAAATGATTTAAAATGCATGGCAAAATGTGATCAGCCTTTTGATTTGCATGATCTTTAAAGCTGGGTCATTCCACAGTGAACCTGTTTTTCCCTAACTCCTTTTTCTTACAAAAGGATAAATCACAAATGGATTGTGATTTGCAATCTCTTCAGGTGTCACAGAAATTCCGTCTTTTATGTAGGTAAGACTCAACCTGTTAAATGCTCTATAAGTTAGGACAAGAGCTGTAAACTGGCATCAACAACTCAACTGAGCAGCTAGAAGAATTTTCTAAAGACCTGTTATCTTCACACTGGGTCGAGCGATAGGGTACATGTCATCAGCCTGCTGCCTAACATTTTTTACTCAGCTTTTGCAAGTCCTTTAGGGAAGGTTATATTCATTGATTCCTTAAATGGATGTTTCCCAGACTTCCATCTGCTCTTATCTCACTATTTATCAAACAACAATAGCTGTTTGTATCAGTTTTATCAGCAGATAAATACAACATCTTCCGAAGATTTCGCCTTTGTTAACAAATAGGTATATGCCTTCAATGGGGAGGTTGAGATGATGTTCAGCTAACTTTTTATTCCACTTCACTGGCCAGCACCACTTCAGTGGTGCAGTGGACTCCTGCACAGTCATTTTCCCACTACCATTTTACTGATCTGAAGACACTGGTTTTAACAAAATGCCTTCTCCATTCTTTTGGCAGCTAAGCCTAAAATACGACATTGTTTTTGCATGGGTCATAAACAAAGACCATATTTTATCCTATGACCTTCTCATTTTGATCTGAAATTTAGTTGATGTTTTGAGTGATATTATTAAAACATTAAACACCCCTTTTCATGGTATTTCTCCACTCTGAATACTGTTACTGCACCTGCAGTGGAAAAGGACTTGTCCTCAGGCTGCCTCAGTATACACTGATAGTAAGGAAATAAGTGACATGAAATTTAATACAAAGACTTGAAAGTGTTTCTGAATAAATATTTTTTTTCTTTTGTCTAATTGCTCCAGATGTCAGGAATTTCCAAATAATTTTCTAAGGAGGGATCTCTTAGCCCCTCTAGCTCTTCACAGACCATTTGACACACTAAAACTTGACACTATACTGTTCCACCAATAGATTAGGTTTAATTTGCAGGAACAAAGGATAAGTCTTCACAGAAGAATCTGTATTTTGAAAGTCTATTTGCAAAGTATTATCACCCTATAGAGTAGAAGTGAAAATGAGAAATATTTTACTTAATGAGGATTCCTCTCCCTTCTCTTTTTGCAAGTGTAAGGTACGTAATACATTAAGAACCCTGAACTGAAGAAATTTCTAACACTGCTAATTATTACAGGCCCTAAGTGGTTCAAGACTGGTATCTCAGAAGAATACTTGTAGGGGAATTCCTTGTTAACTTAGTATATCAGTGTTTTCTCCTTGCTCTGCGGGTTTTTGTACTTTTTTTAGTTTGGTTTGGGATTTTTTATTTGGTTTCCCCTTTCTCTGTTGCTAATATTGAAGAGAAATGTAGCTCATAATAAAGAGAATGGATGATATTATGATAAAAACTAGAAATGCTGCAAGAATGACAGATATATCAAAGACTTTAATTTTAATTGTCATGTTGTAATTGCCTAGTGACCTTTCAAAAAACCAAACAAATAAACAAAAAAACTCTTTTTCTTTACTAAAGAATTCCACCATAAATGAGAAATTGGGTATGAGAAAGTAAATGAAAATGAAAAAGTAGCTTGCCACTCTTGAGTTAACCTCTCATAGAAATAAATTGGTGCATTCTCAGGTTCAGCAAAGAGGAAGGTAATGGACAAGGGAAAACCATTATTTTTCATTCATGCTTCTTGGCATCAAAGCCTAAGTTTCTTGTCAAAGAATAATAAAAATAGAGACTACCTAAGGGGAAAAATTGTAATCTCCCAGCATACTCAACATGCTTCTAAATTAGGAGCCTCTCTACAAGTCACTCTGCACTGGCATATCACTTTGCTCACAAATATCCTGGAAGATGTCAGTCACGCAGAAGTCTTAACATGATAGATGCAAACTGTATGATTTGCCTTGTCCTGGCACACGGAATCCTAGATGAGATAAATCAATGGGAAAGGATATTTTTCTCCACTTTTCAGAGAAAAAAACCCACACATTAACACTGTTATCATTATCCTACTTTATAAGAAGTCCCTGAAATCAATGATATGTTACATTCAATTGTTTTTTGGACCTGAGCCACATCAGTTATCTGTATCTAAACCTTTTTGTGTTTATTTGCCTCTGAATCAAACACATTAATCAACATAGCTGATCAACTTTGATTTCAGATGATATCGTCTTTCCAAAAGCGTCAGCTATAGTGTCATAGATGTGGTGCAAGAGCCCAGCTTAACATTGCTCACCTCAGTAAATGTGGAAGTCAAAACATGTATTTTAGTCTCATCACAATCATTTACCCATTGACTAGCCTTGACAACCAATTGTCTCCTCTTTTTTTATGGTATCTATCTTTGCAGGAAATAACCAACCAAACTGCAAAGTAAACAGCTCAGCTTTATAAAACAAGAAAAAAATAAGCCAAGTATTAAATGCTACTATATTCTACTGAGGTGTTGCTAAGCCTCCTTCTCAATCTGTACTGAAACACACTAACCAGTACTTATCTCCTCTATCTACCGTGTACTTGCTTAGTAATATTGCATTTTTATTACCATTTACAACTGTAACCTGTAGAAATGTTACTGAGAACAAACCTAATTGCTCATTAATAGTAACAGAAAAAGGCAGATTACTTTTCAAGATTTTATTTATGCATTTTCAGGATTTATTTGGACTTAAACGCATATCAGCATTTGAGCTTAATAAACCAGTTTCTATACACAGACAACTATGCAGAAGAGGAAGCTAGGATACTGCATTAGCTTGTTAGCAAGAAGCAAAAATTTCCAGGGACTTCAAATGGGAAATCCCCTCTATGAATGATTGCCATGGGACAGCTAGAGCAATATCTCCCTGCCTCCCTCATTTCAGCAGCTGAGATTGAATTGCCTTTGGCTGCCATGTGCTTTTAAGACTAAGATTATCAGGAATAAAAAGCCAGAAACTAAATAGACTCAGCACTAAAAGAAATTCAGACACCACTTGGCTACTTCAGAGTGGCGCGTGCCACCCTTTGCTCAATTTAATGGAGTCCCCCTATAAAAAGACAGACTGGGAAATCTGCCAAGTGAAGCTTGAAGAAGACTAAACTATTGTTATGAAAGAAACCAAGAAAAGCACTATCATAAAGGGATTCAAATTTTACTTATACATAGTTTACCATTCATGTATCACAAATAGATATCACAAATTATCCTGCATAGGAATGGTCAAAGTCAGTAGGATTTTTTCTTAGCTTTTCAGACTATAAGTTTTATACAGTAGGAATGCGTAATGTCAGAGAATTCTGCACTTCTATTTCTTTTATCAGATATTTTTTCTCTTGATTATCTACTCTTCAGGTACTTTTAGCCTAATGTGGGCTTTTTCTGCAAGGGTACATCACATGCGAACTGGTCAAATCTGTTATGGAAGAGACAACTCTCCACAAAAGAACAGGAGCACCAAGACAAGGAAACCTCTCAGAATTTATGAGCTTCTTCCTGTGAACACATGAAAGCATAACTTAAACAGGTGATGAATCAAAATTTAAATTAGTAAAGACTTTATATATGAAGCCTCATTGATGGTGGATAATGGAGAAACATAGATGTTTACAATGAGATACATTCTTAAGAGTGTTTCTGAATCAAAGGGATGACTGGAATAGGGCTTAAAAGTTAGTGAAATTGCTTTCTTTTCAAAACCAGGGGAAAAAAAGATTAAGCAACTGCCAAACCTGGACTGTATTAGAACCAAGGCTATTTGCCTCTGATTAATAAACAGTTCAGAGTTCACTGAAGGGGCATTTTTCTATCCTTGCCTGCAGTCTATTGCCCTTCATCAGTTGTTTTGGATTTACTTACGGATTTGATTGAAGGAATTTTTAATTTCCTGTAATTTGGGAAAAAGTATGTTTTGCATAGGATCATAAGCTTGATGGGAAGGACAGGATGCATTATTTATTTTCCTTCTTCCACCATCACTCTGATCTCAGGTCATATACATAAGCATCTGAGAAGATAATCTCAGACACAGCTTCCCAGTATTCAAGTCCTCCAACCACTGGGCTGTCAACTGAACTCTTTACCAACAGCCAGGCTAACTGCTTTCACTTTTACATCCCTATAATCTCAAAAATACCTCTCTACTTTTATCACATTATTCTGCATGTTTTCACAACCTTCCTCCTATTTCATTAGCAATTTCATATGTCCTAACCTTCCTTCTTTGTTAGTGCAGCCAAGTTGCTGCCTTGACCCTGCTTGGCTTCTTTTTCCAGTCTATCCAGGTGGTTTACCTAAGTCCACAATCTTTCCCTGGAAATTAGCACAACGGTTTAACTCCTGTTGCATCCTACAAAAAATTCTTGCTTTTAAATACCCACAGAATTTACGTTACCTCCTGATATTCCTGTGTTGAGACCCTTAACTTTCTCATTCCTTTCAGACCTCCTTCAGACCTTCTCCTACAAATCCTTCTGTGACCAAGGTGTGCTTGAAATGAGACCCCAGTTCTATGACCAAGTCAGCTTCCTCTCTCCGTGTCTCACCATGGAATGCATTCCTTTCAACTGTGTAATTATTCCTTCATCTCCATCTCTCAGCTATTTCACATTTATTTCATGAAATATTAATAGATATATTCATTAAAGAAAGGACAAAGTGCAAAATAAAAATTGGATCACTTTGTAGAAAAAGCAGACTAGTACTCCAGTAAAATTCCTCAAAAATCCTGTAGAAGTTTTACCAGGCATTGTTGTACATAAGTGATAATCTCCTCAGCACAAGGGCTTGTTTTTTTGGATGACTATTCTATACCACAAAATCCTTAGTCTCTTTATAAACATGAATCAAAAGCATTAAAATAAATAAGTTATAGATATTAGAGGAAGGAAAAGATGAAGTCTAAGTAGTGGTCTGAGATTCAGGGAGTTTTGAATCGATTCAGGTTTTACCTGGATGTAAACCCCTCAATACTCCTGGATAAGTGATTTCATGTTTCCATAGCTCTCTGTAGTAGAACAACACTGAGTTTCCCTGGGATCATTGTTCTACCATCTCTACCACTGGCACTGTAAACTCCTCAGGGAGTTCCCCTCACTACACATATAAATGATGCTGGCAGCAAAGAAACTCAAAAATCATGTGGGCTTCTGGGCTTTAACGTATTACAAACACTTCTTTAAGAGTTTACTGTTAATATAGCAATTGCTGGTAATGCTGGAAAATGCTTTTTTTTCTTTTTTTTTTTTCTTCCTCACAAAGACATACACACACACACCCCCCATTCACACGCTTTCTTTGGCTGCTATCACCACCACACACTGACCTTCGAAATATGGAAATAAAAGTGCTCAGAAATAAAGCTGGCAGCAACAGAAGCCCAACTGTCGTCATATAGAATCTGAAACAAGTGGGGCCATAGTTTGCAAGCTGTCTTCATAATTACTTGAAGCAGTTGTCACTCTGGCTCTAGTTTGTTCATTACACCCTAAACAAACAGCTGATATTTGTTAAAGCACATAAGCCACTCTGTTGAGGCAGAGTTCTTTATTGTGAGGAACCCTGCAGCTGCAAGTCACATGCAATTCGTAGTATTTCCTGCTTTCCTTTGCTTTATTTGCTTCCCTGCATTCCCTTTACAGCAATGCCTTTTTCACCAGAGAGAAAGAGTGAAAAAAAAAACCAAACCAAACACAATAAGGTAAACATTAGCTAACATAAAGCTTGATAGGCTTAAGGTTTATGACCCAAATCTGGTTCCTATTAAACAAATACTTTTGCTGTTGTAAAGAATGCTTTGCAATAAGAAAGTCATGGATGGAATTTGAGACTTCTGCACTTCAATGAACCAACTGCCATTTACAGTTCAGTGCTTTCTCTTTGCAGAGTGAGAAAGATTTTGTGAAGATTCTTTGCTCCTTTGCATCCTGAAAATGGAGGCTCTGGCAATTTTTCTGCAATGTTCCATATAAGAATGCTCAGCTGGCTGATGGTTGTGGTCTTCTCTGGTGAACCTCTGGATGATTGAAAGGGAAAAGATTCCCTTTCAGTCTGCAATTGGCAGATTTCCATGGCTGCTGGTGAAGATGAAGGTAGGAATGGCGAAGGTGTGCAGAAAGCAGAACTGGCTTCCTCTGTGCTGTACAAGGGGGAAAAATCCTATGTAATATGACTGTTTTCAAGCTTACTTTGTCAACATGAGCTTGAAAGAATAAAGACAATAAATGAGCTCCAGTAGGCCAAAGAAGCTGATGCAGTCTTGTACAAGACTAAACTGTTAAATAAACTCTAAATGTTTGAGCAGAGATCTCAGCCTGATCAGCTTCACAGCAACAATCACTGAAAGGAATAATGTGATTTCTTTTTTCTACAGAAGAAAAAAAACAGAAAACAATAAAAACATTTAAAATGTGGCATATTTCATTTTGATAGTATCCCTTATACCCTTTCACATTACTTTTGGAAAATTTTTATATGTGAAAAGCCCTGTTTGGTAGACTTTCAGGTGACATGAATGCTGTTATTGGTTGTCCTTGTTGGAGGGGAAGAATCAGCTGTGGTGTTGTTACTGCAACTCTTTAAAATGTACATAAGGCAAACAGTCAAGGTGAAAAAAGACTAGTAAAGGGAGAAAATGTGATTTATTTCTATCCTGTTGAGTTGTAGCTCCAAGCTTATTGTTATGGAAACACAAGTCCAGCACATTTTCTAGTCTGACATCTGTGCATCCAACAAACTTCTACCAATGCTGAGCTATTTGAGATAATGCCTTTATCTACACTGACAAAAGATACATTCCTAGACTGTTAATCAGTCTTTCCATTAAACATGAGACAATGTGAAAGAAAGAAGGAAAGTGAGATGCAGTGTGGACAGTCTCAGAGGTAGGGATGGTAATGCCACGTATTATTTAAGAACTTCAGCCAGGGAAGGAGGTAAAGACTCATGGGTTCTTCTCACAGGAAAGGGGTGAAAAAAGTAAAGCTCAATGGACTGAAACTGGGTAGGAGGTGAAGCACATTACATGAACTTTTCCATTCAGTCACTTCCAATCTTCTATAAATATGCAGTATGTGGAACAAGTTGCCTTTTCATTATTTATAGTTTAGGCCTGTAATTTCTCATTCTTTTTCCTACGTAGCTTGCTCTTGATAGAACTAACCTTGTCTTTCTGCTCCTATTTGTGTCTGACTTTTATACTTTGTAAGTGGTCAAGCTAGACCTCTGCTATTTTGCCAAGCACAGGAGAAACAAAGGGTCCAGGGAAAAAAAGGAATGAACAATCCGTAATTTCAGCCCAGAGTATTTGCTACATCAGTCTCAGTGGACATATGTATACAATACATCCTTACAGAAGGAGCTAGGAGAACTTCCCAGATCACAGCTCTCAGTTACGATGGGTATTCTGGCTGCTCCCTTACTTCATACTGAGATAAATGCCAAGATGCAAAATCCCATCCTTCTACACCTCCACTTTCAGGTGAAAAAAAAGAGAATCATGAGACAAGAAGGGGAACTTCAAATGTGTATAACCAATTTCCAGTCTACACCATCAGGGACAGGACTGCAGGGAGTGTCCAGTGTGTGTTCCTACTCCGCAGGCTGGACATAATCACTGTGACCTTGTCTCTCTGACAGCACCAAACCAGTGCTGCCATGGATTATCTGCTAGTACAGTCAGAGGCAAATTGCTTCTGTCTTGATGGCAGTTTGCTGTGATTCTGCTCAACTGAAAGAATTTTTTCTACTTACATATAAGTTAAACCATGCCCAACACTAACCACACTGCAAGGATGTAGACCTAGTAATAACATCATGGGGCAAACTTGCAAAACTATTTCATTTGTTTGCTGATTCCCCCAAAACAGAAATGAACTCTTTGTGGGAAGGATGAGGTAGAAACATGATGCTTTGGTAGATAGCCCAACCTGAGTCATTTATACGAGGCACGAGCCTCCACTTGCATCCACCATGTGCTTCCTGGTTTTTCTTATGTGCACAAACAAAGCAAGTTTCATTGGAGCTTTGGCAAGCCTAGCTTTCCAGCAGAAGATTTGCATATAATTTTTCCCTAGCAGTCCTGCCAGTAGGTGCAGCCACTGAAAAGATAACAGAATATTTATAAGGGTGACAACAAAACAGCAGTCTCCTAATACACTTCTTCAGACATGCCCTTCAATGACCAAAAATCTTTTTATGTTGGGAACTTTTAAAAACAGAAGATGCAGCTGACAAAGATCAAGTGGGACATGGTGGTGTAAAGGACTGCCAGAACAGAGAATTGACGACTAAAATAAATATTCCATTGAAAGTATAAGATTTATTGACTGAAAGACTTCGAGGCAGTAATATGATGATATACAATGCCGAACATCGCAAAAGGCTCTGTGTCTCAACTGGGTAGTAATGTTTCTAGAAAAGGCTGCCAAATTTCTTTCCTTTCAGTAGATACTTCCTTTGTCTCACTAACTAAACTTCTCATACTGACACAAGCACCATGAAGCCTGTTGCTACTGCTAGGTGGACTGGGGGTAGTCAAAAGCCAAAGTTGAAAGCATCTTAATAAAACAATAATGCAACCAGTATGTATTGAACTCTTAGTATCTGGTTTGTTGTAGCACAAAATGCATTTTGGGAGACCAAGGTTGAAAAGCAGTATCTAATAAGGAGCTTTTTGTTCCCCTTATTTTCTGACTTTCCCTCTGGTTCCTGAATATACTATATTATTTAAAAATCTTACGAGATAGATAGTGTTCTTCCTCAATTTAAATCCTGGTGAAATAGCAGTAGGAAAAGTAACAAGACTGTCATTCAAATGAGAAGGTCACACTAGTGCCTTGTTATTTCATTTTCATGACAAAGATTGCATATGACCTTTAATATCCAACATCTTTCAAGAAATATAGTGAAGTGCACCACCATTTTGGTCTTTTCTTGGGTTTTTATTTCTGACTGGTCCATCCATCCGACTCTCTCTAGGGATTATAGCCCTATTAATCAAGGAAATAGATATTACCGTCCACTGTGAAACAGTGGTCATTTAAAACCATTAAGGTTTTTAGGCCCTACATATTCTGTAGCTTAGAATTGTTATAAATGGCCTTTTTAATGATTCCTTCTTATTCTTCTCTGGCCTTTTGCAAAAATTATATAATTGTATAAATAATAAAGTCTTCAGGATTGGCAAAGATACTGTGGCCACAGCACCTAACAACATCCCTAGGCAATGGGTTTGCATGAGGAATGGATTTGGCATGACTAAACAAAAATGCTCACTGAAAGGCAGAAGCTTTTTCTCATTTCCAAATCAAACTTTGTGTTACAGCAACTGTCTTTCTCTTATTCTCACTTGCTTTCTGTCTCCTCTTTTAATATTGTTGTGGGAGGGCAGGTGAAACTGAAATAACACTTTCAGAATGTCCACCTGTAAAAAGTATTAATCAATAATACCCAGTTCTTTGGTGACAGTTTTTAACTGCAGATCCCAAAGCACTTCCCAGAAGTGGGAAGGGATATTTTAGGAATTCCCTGTGTTCAATCCAGTGGCCATTGTGGAACCAGGAAAGGAATGCAGTGTTCCCCATTCCCCATTCAGAGCACTCCTCCCTAGGAACCAAAATAATTACTGAAATTGCACTGGTAGACACACATTTGGGTTTGTAGAAAGGTAACAGGAAAAAATGAGTAACACTATAGAGTGTTCTTCACTAAGATATAGTGAAGTACAATTGAAGTCACCACACAGTTATTGCAACAGCGGACAGTGCTCTGTTCAAGCAGCTCCACAGGCCAGATGGATTACATGCATAAAAAGGAGGAAAGGAACTTAAAGAAGATGGGAAATGGACTAATAAGAACTTCAGGAAGGGGATTTTAAAAAGTGCACAGACAGCTATAGAGGGTGCCTGACTGAAAAACTTCAATCTGAAAGGGTGGGGGGGAGGGAAGAGAAACCCCATGCTTTTCATCATTGCCTATGCAGAATCAGCCACATATACGTGCCATGGATACGATTTTGCAGTGAGGGCTGTATTTGCTCTGAAGTGTAGTCATCTATTACATGTTGAACTCAATACCTTATGAGGTTTGAGAAAGCACAGTAAGTTGTATGAGCAGATTGTAATGTGGGAGAAGTGGCAACTCACAAGACTGACTGAGTGGAGTTCCTTTCTGCACTCCCCATGTCAGCTTTTGCCAGGCTCTTGCAGAAAATGCCAATACTACTTACTGTATCTGTTTTCCTTTTGAACTAGGGAGATGGTTCATTAAGAATACTTGAACTGTATTAGAAATCTGGTTCTTCAAAACTCATCTCTTTATGGAAACTTAATAGGTTTGGATGAAATCAGCAAAAATTTTTGGAGTTCATATTTTGGGAGTTCAAGAATTTCAAGAGTTCAATAGCCACAATACTTTGCCTAGGACAGTCAGATGAGATCTTGACAATATTAGCTCAAGAGTGTTAACCCTGCTCCAAAAATAGTGTCTTTAACTTAAATTATGGGGTACAGCCTAATCCTTGGTGATGTGTTCTTCTCCCTTATCCCTCTCCACCAAAAAATAAACAGTCAAAGCCCAAGAAATCAAACCCAAAAGTAATTATACAGAAAACATTTTATTTCATTCCCGTGAGCAATAGAAGGAAAAAGCAAGCATGTAAAAAAATGTAATAGGATGAGAATTCCCAGCCCCCTTTTGTGGAGGAGGAAATCAAAGCAGGTAAGAAAAGCAGCCTTCCCAGAACTGCAGTGCAACTCCAGAGAGATGGAGAGTTCGAAAACTATGAAGTTCTACTAATACTCACAGCTCAGGGCTCATTTTTCTGGGGGCAGTATTTACTGTCAGTCAGCCTAGTGTTTGCACCAGAACTTTCCTCACAAAACATTTATAGAGATAAGCTCTCTCTGAACCCTCTGCCCATGGTGGGAGTCTCTGTGGTAATGGAATGTCAGACAGACACGGGGCTCCCAGGCCCTGAGCAATGAGAATAGGGAGTAAACACATATTGGTGCACCCTCTTCAAGCTGTGCATGTTGGCAGGAACAAGTGGGATGGCACTCTGACTGGGATATGACAGGACCTCAAGAGGATGAGGGTTGTGTAGGCTTCTGAGTTCCACCCCTCCAGTACTTTCTGCTGGTAATTTCCCTCCTGACAATTGGCAGGACTTGTAGCCAATTGCTTTGCAATTCATTACTCCAGAAACACATATTCTTGGAAGTTTGTCTTGCCATCAACCAACTGGAGAGGTGCTTATATGCTAGTACTGGCTACTGCCCAAGTTCCCAGTCTGTAAATGGAGCTAACACTCTCTGAGCTTAATAACATATTTATGATAATTTTCTCTGTCTCTCCGACTCCCGCTTTCTTTCTCCCTCTTTTGCACCTATGGTTTCTCCTCCCCTTCCAGTTTGGACCAGTGATACTGGTGCCTTAAACCTGAAGGGATCTTTTCCTGACTGAAAGGCACACTTACAAAATTCAAAATACCCTGGAAGAACTGAGATATTTCAAAAAACGTATTCATTGAGCAACACTCCTATGCTGATCTGGAGTGAATTTTGAAGCTTTAAGAGGTACTGGTAATGAGATGGAAAGGTGTGTTTGAAACATTCATCTTACAGACTAAGGGTTTTTTTAAGTTGGTGGCATCAGGAAAACCTCTGTAGGTTTTAGGCTTTGTTAAAAGCTGTAGGCTATTTACCCTAATTTTGTATGAGCTACACGTACTGGTGCATGTGGACAGTGTGGGGAGTGCCTGCTTTGTTTCTAGATTCTTTTGTGTCAGCATTAGAAAGAAAAAGATAACCTGTATTCGACAAAAGTTTTACATGTTTTTTAGGAAGGCATTATGGTTAAAATGAGATTCTGATAGATTCAGTGCTGCTGAATGGCACTTTACTTGCCATTCATTTCAGTGCTACCATGTGGCTTGTTTTGCTACCCAGTTTCCATGCCCATTAAGAGAACATTTTGTGCTTATTTTCTGCATAGAACAAACGTTCTCATTGTTTATTGACTCCTCAAGGTGAGGACAAATGTCTTCTGAAGTTCCAAAAATCATCACAGCCTTCAGCTCACAACCTTTTCTGTCTTCTTTCTCTGTTTTTGCATTACATCCAAGGGCTATCTTTTTATTATTATGTTGCTTACTGTTACCCAGTAATATCTTATCCCCTCAGAAAAAAAGTAAATCAGAAGATATTTTGACCTTTTGAAATGTCCTGTCCTCCTCTTTTTACATTAAAATTGTGTCCAAGAAATTATTTAACTTTGTTTCCTGAGGAATATTTGTTTTTTTCATTGTTACTTTCATATTTTCTGTGTTTCTCTGTTTAGTTGAGTTGTTTGCTGTAGGTGGTTTGCAGAGCATTTTTTTGTGAGTGGGTAAACAAAGTAATCAATGTTGTGAGTGACATTCTTGTTACAAAAATTTTTTCTCTGAGGAAGGCTTATGTGGCCTTCTCTAGATATGGGACTAAGTCTAACAGTGAGGTGCAAGTTTAACCAAACTTTAGTTATAAATTCAGGTAACCTCTATGGGAGTTTATTCAGTAACTGGATCTCCTCTGCCAGGTGTGTTTTGTACTAGCTGTTCTCTGTTTCACTGTGGGCTTTTTAAACCCCATCCGTAGTGAGCTCAGTCATCCCATCATTCACCCTGCAGCAAAGTTGAAGTCCATGATTCAACCTTTTTAGGCCTCATTCTCTCTGCATCTTGAGTGTCACAACTCCTGGAGAAGTGATAGGGGAAAGGCTTGGCACTTGGGAGCAGCAGCATGCCTACCCACGCCTGGAGCACGGAAAAGGGGAGCTTTCCCCAAAACTCCACACAGGAACAGACGCTGAATATCCTCTGATGATTCCAGTGGCCAGGGATGGAGGTTACCTGAGCTTTCAGGTGATGGTCTCTGCAAAGCACAGACTCTTGCTGCCTGTATTTTTTTTTTCTTTCTCTTAGTTTGGGTTATGTTTTCCTTTGGGTTTTTTTCTTTTCTTTTCTTTTTTTTCTTTTTTTAACCACAGCATAATTTATGTGAAACACTCTGGGACTTGATAACAGCCAACCTGCAGGCTCATGCCCGAGAATGCATCTAAGCATAAATTACTGCACAATAATTCAAGCCCTGTTTGGTCTTATTGCTCAGTAAAATTAACATTGTGATATGAACCAAAATGTCTTGAAGTGAAATTGGACTTTTCAAGAGTTCAATTGAAAGGAAAAAATAAAAACCAAACCAGTCAAAGAGAAAAAAACCAGTTTTTTATAAGTGAGGTAAATATAACTTTCTTTCATCACAAGGATCTCTTTTTCCTTTTTACAAGCCAGCAACTTAGTTGGTTTTTGTTCTGCAAGTAATGTGAGAAGCCTTTTTATATGTACTCTGGTTTCATCATTCAGAAGCAAAGCAAAACCAGAAAGTTGCATGTGTTCCTGGATTTTATCTTTAACCAAAAATGCCTTTTCTCCAGTATTTTGTAATGCCAGCAATAAAAGGAATAGAAGTATTTTCTCAAGAAAATACCTAGAAAATAGAAACTTCTTTTTTAAAAGTTACCAAAATAAAAGTGGTGCAGGAGTTACTCAGTGCTGTCTTGGTGACAAACCAGGGGGTTTCTACTCCTCTTACATTAAAACATGTACAAATACACACCAGCACATAAGGAAACCCTAAGCCTAAGATAGTAGTGATAAGGAGTGTGAGGAAAACTGACTGCAGATGCAGAGCTGTGCAATATCAGTTAGATTGGCAGGAAGGCTTGAGAATTAAAAGTAGTAAAACATTTGTGATAGGCAGCTTATTTGCTCTTTTATGTCTAAAGGAATGTGGGAGATCTGGCCTTTTGCTGAAGTCAACCTGTCACAGAGTCCAAGTATACAGTCTTCTGCAGCTCAAGAAATTGTATTGGTTGCATAGAGAAAAGACAAAGATCAAGCAAGCAGTTTTTCATATGTATAACTTGCAGTTGAAGTTACAGAACTTAATTTCTGCATAATATATATGGAAAAGATACATTTAGTTATTTGGCTAAAGTTCCAGACCTGTGTTAACAATTTTGTGTGTTTTTATTTCTTGACTGGAATGATACTCTCTCTCCCCTAGCTAAACAGTGATTACATTGCTCATACCAATTCATGTCAAGACAGGAAGATTGTTTAAAACAGTCTGTGTCATGGTTAATACACTAAACCCATGAGTGGTGCCATGGAATTTATTGTGCAAATGTACAAAATCTCCTTACAAGAAAAAGTCTGAGCCTGAAAGAAGATATTTATTAAGGTAGCCCTAAGGAACCACAATGTTCTACTGAGAAACACAACACAAAAAAATAAATAGAGGTCTAGAAGTGCAACTGAATGAAGCAAAAAATCAAAGATAGCCTTTTGTCAACCTCTTATATGTCCTGGAACTTTTTTGAAAAAAATTTGAATCAGAATCAAAGACTGAGAAACTACTGAGTCTGCTCTCTACATGCCTTTGTACTGGCCTAAGCATGCCTCAGTCTAGGCTGGGAAGCATGTATGCACTAGTTTGAGGATTTCACAATTATGAAAAATAAGGAGTATTTCCTTTGTATATTTTGTTAAACAAAATGTGGCACCCTCCACATCTTGTGAAAGAGAGTTTTGAGCAAATCTTTATGTACCTTTCAAAGACAAGCAAACAGATAGAGAGACACTGACTGGTTCGTCTCTCCAGTCAACAGACTAGGAAAGCAAGCAACTTTTTTCTAGGTGCTACTTTTTCATTGGGTTCTTTCCAGTGTAAACTCTACAAGAAGATATTCTTGTAAGCTTGCAAGAACTCCCTTAAGCATGACCAGTAGAAGGTCTTGATCACCATTTTTGGGAGGTGCCATGACACAATTATTAGTACCCACCCTCAGGTCTGGTCACAGAGCAGCAACATGGAGCAACAGAGCAGCAGACAGTGAAACTCTCCCAGGGTGCTAATACAAAACAGAGGTAAAGGTACAATTTCCACAGTGAAGAAGAGTCTAATATGAGTAGCTTGGAAAAATCAAAAACCTTGAACAGAATGAAGAAAAGAATTAGGTCACTGAGTTTGAGCCAGGAAAAAATACACACTAGAGGAAATTAGACTAGAAGAAGTATTTCATATTAAGTCAGCCAAAGATTTAATGTACATGAGCAGCATAATATTCTGTCTTCTGGAAAGCTATTATGGGCAGGAAGGATTGTTAGGAATTTCTATGCCATCTCCACAGGGTAACCAGTCCTACCCAACAAATTACATATGTGGCAGTATACATATGATATGAGATAACCTTTTAGCCTGAAAGCTAAATACTGAACTCAACCTAATGAGAAACAGCACAAAGCCTGCTTGTTAACCCTTGTATACTATGCATTACGCACAATCATCAAGATTGCAAAGAATTACCCAACATTGTTATTCTCCTCACTGCACATGTGAGAATTTAATTACTTAACTTTTCTACACATTAAAATCACCACCTCAGAGGCTGGAAAGAAGTTGCTGTTGTTTCCAAGGCTTCATTTTTTTGCAGAAGGTGGATGCAGTATAGGACATGATAAGTATAGGACTTGATAAGTAACACCTTTATCAGCAAACTGAGTGATATGACAAAAGGTACCCTTAGCACCCTCATGGATGACACCAACCTGGAGAAAGCAGCTGACACACTGGAGGGCAGGGCTGTCATTCAGAGGGATCTGAATTCTGGGGAAATGAACTAGGCAGAAGGTTGTGATTCTGAATAAAGGCAAATGCAAAGTCCTGCACCTGAGATGGAATAACCTCATACAACAACAGAGGTCAGGAACTATCTGGTTAGATAGCAGCTCTGTAGAAAATATTCTGGAGGATCAAGATGGACAGGTTGAACACAAATGAATAGATTATTATTGCAGCAATGAAGGCTAACCTTTCTTGTCTTCTTGTCGAGAAGACAAGAAAGAAATTCAAAGGCAATGTTTATTTTCTTTTACTTATAACTCATCAGTTCATATCTGAAATACTCTGTATGGCTTGGGACAAGGCAAACTGGAGAGTCCTCTGGAGGGTCAGTGAGAGGGTGACAAGTCTAAAGCATAGAAAGAAGAAGCTAAAAACCCAATTTATTTAGCTGGAAGAAAAATGCATAAAGAGGACTGTCCTCCACTGCCTAAAGAGAATCATAGAGAGCAGTTCTCAGAGGTGCGCAATAAAAAGACAAAAAGTAGTGAGTGATCACACGCTCTGGAAAGAGATGTTTTGATAAGGGAAGTGGAGCAGAAGAAGATGGAACATGAAAAGTAGTGGGTTCTCCTTTCTTTGAGATCCAAAGAACTCACCTGTACAAGGCCCTGTACAACCTGACCTAAGTTAGGATGTTGGCCCTGCCCCAAGTAGGGAGATGAACTAGGTGATTTCCTTCTGACCTAAATTTTTCTGTGGTTCTATGATACAAAATACTATGTGCCTAGAATGTCTAAACCCCATATCACACGTGAACTCGGCCTCACTGCCTGGACTGTTGTATATCCTAGAAGAAAAACTCTTCTCACAGTCACTATCTGGCAATTATGGGGATGCCCATGCTTTTAGAAAAAACAACACCTACAAAGTAGTTGCAACACTTCAAAGGTACTTTGAATTGACAACTTTTGTCTTGCAACTCACCACAGATCAAAAGAGAGCTGCTCTGCAATATATGTTCTGAGCCCTCCATTGAAACAAGCCAACATACAGGACAAAAAGTAAGAACTGTATGGCCAAGAGAATAAGCAAGTAGAGACTGACTCTATAGTCAATTGAGTAAGGCACTGAAGTAAGTAAAAAAGGACTGGTGACAATTAAAAAAGGGAAAGATCAGAAGGTCTTTGGTCCCTAGTATATTCACATGTTTTATATGCGAGAATCATCGATTAATTAATGATCTTGGGAGAACAGAAAAACACCCACATCTTCACTTTCAGTTGAGATAATTTTTGCATCTGATCACCAGATAATAATAAGGGAAAGAAATAGAAAGAAAGTGAGAACTCACACTGAAGAGATTGGAGAATTGAATTCTGTCCCCTTTTCAGGCATAGACTGTCAATGTGATACAAGGCCTGTCCCTCAAACCATTTCAGAGGCAGTGAGCCATAACAGGAGTCCTTTGCCTGACACCCTGAGATCTAATACAGAGAACACTGGTCCATTTCCAAGTGTAACTGAAGCTGGTGTGAACTGTGCTGTGAATATACAGGCTACAGCAATTTAATGTTCCCAGGACCACTGACTGCTCCAGGAAAAACTGCATGGAGGGCCTCTGTCCATGTTCAGCTTCCAAAAGAGCATGGACTTCTCCGCAGTTTCTACTGGGACTAGTTCCTGGCCTAGTTTGACTCCTGCACTCAGTAATTGTCAGAGAAATTGGTATGAGCCAAAACTATGTCAGGAACTGTTTCAAGAACTCAGAACAGGGTTTGAGTGATCACCAGAGCGTGACTTACAGCTACATGTGGAACAATAGGAAAAAGTAAAATATTGAATAAATGGTTGTGACGCAAATGCTGTCCTCCTCGCTTAGTAAACATAGTTTTCATCTGCTATCTTTCCAAGTTAAGTCTTCAAATCTTCCCCCTTTCCTTTCTTTTCTGAGCTGTTGTGTAGGTATGTGAGATAAGATCTCTGTGCACTACTGATCAAAATCAGTAAGATCCCCCATTAATCTTCCTGTCTGTCTTTGTTATCTGTTGCAGCAATTCAAACTTCTATTCCAAACTGTTTGTGTAAGGACTCACTTCATCTCATATTTTATAGCATGGAATCCAGTCAGAACCCAACCTAGGCTAGAAATGCTTTATAATAAAGATTGTCAAAAGTGATAAGAATGGTTTTGAACAACTTCATTTCAAAACAACTGTGGTTTTAAGACAAATGTGTTACTTTAAATTATTCCACTCTTTAATTTAAACTTGGCTTTGTTTCTCAGTTCAGGAAGACTTAAATGTTTTTAATGCTGATTTAGATTACCAACTAGGAAAAAAAGTCTTGCCATTCCCTAGTTCAGGGGATCTAGGATTGGAAAGGGATTGAGATATCTCTGAGATGCCTCTAATTTTTTCCTTTTTAGTAACAATTCCTATGAGACAAAAGGAGAGGTGCACAAACACCAGCCTCTGGGTGTCAGACTAACAGACGTCAAGCCTTTATGCTGCCTCCAGTTCTTCCAGAATATATTCTTCTTGGAGCTGGCACAGGCTCTGGTACAATAACTGCTTCACATCTGTGTTCCTGCTTGTTTGTGCTAGCCTGCAGTGAGTAAACTGATAGGTCACACATATGTTAAGTAGAGGGGTATCATTTGTCTGTAAAAGCCATATTTTGACTGTAATTGTAGACCTGTGAAAACTCAGACATTGAGCATCCTTGCTTCAGCTCCACAATTTCACAGACCAACTGGGAGGCCTGAGAGACCCAGCACACAAATCCTCTGTGCCTGGTGTACCACAATGGAAGAGCATTCTTCCCTTACTCAGAAATGTCACATTCTGAAAGAAGAATCTTGCATGTGGATGGCATAATGGAAAATCTTTTTGTCTTTAAAAATGCCAAGTATTTGCTGAAAGGAATTTTCAAAAAATGTTTTTGAAAAAATGGAAGTAAATCTCTACAAAATCTCAATTATCCAGGTTGCCAACTGCTATGAAGCCAATGGAGGTGTGAGCCAAGTAGCTGGGGATCCATCGATTCTGGGATCAGGAATGTGTCAGCCTCAGAAGTTGGTCATATCCAGAAGCCTTTGAGCAGGAGGAGCCAGGCAGCTCAGGAGACCTACCTGGCAGAAAGCATGGCTTCCTTATTGCCAACACTTTCTTCAGTAGAAAAAACCTTTCATCATGTTTTTGACACAATGTAACCTTCAGAAAGCCACCAGAGACACTACTAAGTTGCCCTAACTCTGCCAGATGTGAACATTGGTCAGAAGATGGCGGGGGAACAGAAGGCTGAGGGAGCTGCACTGTCTCTAGGAAGGCAAAGTACCGACTATAGGTCTCAAGTGCTTTTTGCTATTTATAATATTGTAGAGAAATCACTTCCCAGTAGCAGATTTTTTTTTTCCCATAGGGACAAAAAGGATCACTCTAGAACAAGGGATGACATATCCTCTTCAGTTTGCCAGCCCAAGTTAGGGAGGTCCCACTGCATTCATATGGGAAGTGGCCTCACTGTAGAAATTTAGGGCTTTCACAGATCAGGGTAGAACTGAATGAAGGATGCATAACAGCTGAGCAATTGTAACTTTGTTCCTGTTGCCATGCCTGTGAGTGTCTATGCCCTTCTTTCCTTAACAGAAGTTTCCTTGCTCTGCATGTGAACTCAGAGCTGCTAAAAGGTCAAAGCACACTTTAACCCTATGAACAGTGTGGGCCTGATAAGTCTGACTGCAGGAGTATTTTTTTTTCTCAGACCAAAGACCAAACCAGTTTTGTTGGAATTCTAGACCCACAGAGTCCAAACTTTGTTGTTACCATAAACCGTCAAGAAGACAAAATGTTCATGGCATTACTTCAGTGGGATAGGGCACAGATTTATCACGTATGACCACAACTTGAGCAAGTCCTGCAAGGCTTGACCTCACATTCCTT
The DNA here is from genome assembly GCF_003031625.1 of Empidonax traillii. Lineage (NCBI taxonomy): Eukaryota > Metazoa > Chordata > Aves > Passeriformes > Tyrannidae > Empidonax > Empidonax traillii. The sequence goes on along the minus strand of NW_020955757.1, from coordinate 247,737 downwards.
CCTTCTCTTTTGCTTTTCATCCTGTTTTCTCCTTTTTACCTGGCCCCTGATTCTCTCTAGATGTCATCTTGTATCCTAAGAGTCAGTCTTTATCTCCATCTCACAGTGTCTCTGCTCTTTCTATGGCTGCAATCTCTCTGAATTCACATTATACCCCATTTTAGGCCTAGAGAAGGTCTGAAGCTCAAAAATCAATAGGGAAGTGCAAGAAAAGTAGCACAATCCAGACCTAGCCACAGGCAGCTTCTTTTATCTTTCTGAGATGAAATGTTATTTTTGTATAGAGTGCCTTTTCATTTGGAATACATCTTTGTAATGATGAAATAACCCTTCTGAAAGCACTGCATCAGAGAGGATGGCTCTTTGGGGATACAGTGATAATAAGCATAGCAAGTGACAGAGGATAATCTCAGCAAGCATTTAGTAAGGTGGGAAGCACAATACCTACTCAACCTTTCATTGGGAAAGAAAACTTCAAACTGGGATTAAGCTAAATCTCTAGCATCCATGACATCTCTAAAAAAGGCAGTCAGCTGCTGGGGCATAAAAGAACTACACTCAGAAATTCAGAGACTCCAACAGGTTCTGGGCATTTTTACTTCAAAAATACTTATCTTGGAAAAAATATTAATACACAGTTAATTGTAATTATTTTCCTTGGAGTTAGTAGCTTTCAATTTCCATGTCCTAGACAGGAAAATCTCTGTTCTTTGAATGAGTAAGATCTCTCTCTTGACCTTTGGTATTTCTGAAAGATCCCACAACAATAGTGACATCCACAGACAAATTCTTTGAATTCAAGTGGCCTTGCCCCAAAGTGCATACAATCCCACAGTTATCATTAACATGATGTGTCATAATAAGAACCTAACATTTTGGAAAACCAAAATTCCACTGTTTTCCCCTTTCTTAAATAAACAGGAGGAGCATAGCTAAAAATAAAAGGAATTTAAAAAGTTTTACTGTAAATACCCAGTTCTGCCTCAGCTACCATCAAGCATTACTTTTCATTGCCAGAGTCATGTAGCACACCCGGGTGACTTATGTTTCCATCTAATTTGTGCAATTCCTGGAAAATAATATGTCTCATTATGTTCTGTAAAACAGTAACATATCTGTAAGCTGCCCCAAAGTATCTAATCATCACAATACTTTCCTTTTTTTTTTTTAACATTAAAATGGACAATTACAGAAGATATTCAGCTTTCGGCTTTTAAAAGAACAGTTGACATTCACAATTTAAAGTATTTCTATTATTTCAACTAAGATGATTAATAGAAAACAACTGTTGTCTGGAATACTGCATTTAAAACTGTTCTATGGAACATATCCTCAATTACTGTGGAACGAGCAAAGCACAAGGAATATATTATTAAATACATTTCAGTCAGGGAAAGAACTGCTAAAATGTAAGACTGTTGTAAAGTTCAAATAATATTGGCAGAAAATCCACCCATTTTGTTTAATTCATCACTTTGAAAGTGCTTTCTCTAACACTAAGAGTAAAACTAGAAACTCACTTAGCCTTTCTTGGTGTGCTGTGGAAAAAGGTGCTGTGAGATCAAGTTTGGAAAACAATAGGAAAACAGTTTAAAGACTGGCTTAACCATCAGAAGGATGTTTTAAAGACATAAATATGAATATGATTGTATCAATTGTTCTTGCATTTTTACATTCTTTCACCTTGAACACAACTGACACTGAAACAGAATGCAAGCGCAATGTAAGCCTTTATTTATAACCAGATCAGGAGTTCCACAGTCTTGTCAGTGGCTCCCACATGGAAAGAGCAGTGGTCCTGTGAATGGAGAACCAAGCCAGCAGATTTGCAGAGTGGAGCTGCTCAGTGCTGCACTACATTCTCTGATTAAGTCCTTTGTCATGTGTCCGAATTTTATCATTTGTGCCTCCCTCATCGACACAACCTCCTGTTCTGAGTATATAAAAGCAAGTGATAATGTAAAGAGGTGCAGTCTACTGCTCCCCATGGGCTTGAGGAAGGCTGGCTCTGCAGTCACTGCAGCTTGGGTATTTCAGCTGCACCTAGGGACAGCCAGCATCATGGAAGTATATCAAGGGGCTGTGCTGTACATCATTATGTAAGAGAGGCCTTCAGCTTCAAATCCACAGCAAATGACGTGCATTTAAATAAGACACTGAAGGGAATTAGCTGCAGAAAATTAATACCAGGCAAGTCTGTGCCCAAACCCCTTGCCTGAAAAACAATAAAGCTGAAAGTAGATATTCATTCATAATGTTAAATTGCATGGTTGTACATGTGACCACTGCACTCAGCACAGGCGAGCTGTCTGCCTCCTGCCATCACACACAGACATGCATACACTCACAGACACAGACACCGAGCCATGCAATTCAAATGCACATGTAGAAACATGCCGTTCACTTTTCCCACACCACACATGCTAAATATGCCAAAATCATGAAAACACGTATATAAGAAAGCATATGAACAGCTGTACATGCCAGATATAGAACAAGCATATGAGTGTGAAGTTAAAACACAAGTTTGGGCTACCTCAAAGCCAAACAAAAATGCAAAGAAATTACATCTAGGATTTCATAATTTATCATTTGATATTCCAGTTCCATAAGGTAATTTTCTGTGTCTCTATGTGTATGTGTGTGTAGTTAGAGAAATTCCTCGATACCCCAGATCATATTTGCCCCATAGATATATTAAATTTATCTTTACTCAATCTATTTTTCAATTTATAGTGATACACCTTTAACAAGAAAAATAATGTCATTGCTAGCATTATTAATGTATCTGTACAAAATTTAGTTGCCTATACCTTGAACAAAATTTCTAACTGAAAAGTTTCTGTTGTTGTATTGTAACTAAGATCAAAAATAATGCACTACCAGAAATCCGTAACCTAAGAGCCGTAAGCAGAATCATTAGTTATGGATACTGATTGACATATTGAATATACACATTGCATAGATTTATAAGAAAATTAAGAACTGGAATTTCAACCTCAAAAATGGAAATTCTGAATTGCAGTAAGTTATGACAATTTTATGACCCCTGATGTAGTACGATAACATTAGAACTGACAGATAATTAATTACGATGTTCAAAATCAATTGAATTTTCTTATTTTGTTCATGCTTACCACTTGTGAGTGCATCTTCCTAGCTACTCAGCATTCAAATATATTTGAAGAATACCACAGGAACACAAAGGGCAAATGCTATGACTTATTAACAAACTATTGAATGTATGCATATAGACTCCGAATCTGAAGATGATTTCAAGAATTTTTGAATGTAGAATTTATGGATACCTCTTAATGTTAAAGCTCAGTATCTGCCACTAGTGAGACAGATTGTGTGTTAAATGCATGCTTTGATCAAACTATGCAGACAATTTCAGGTTTTTGAATTCACTATATTAAAAGATGTGAAAGTACAAATAAAAGAATGCTCTAGAATTGAGAAATAGTTATTTTATTTCAGGAGTTTTATCATTTTGGTAGAAGACAGAAGGAGTGGGTGAGATGGCATTTGATGACTGAATTATTACTCAGAACTACACTTAAGCTACATGAATAATCTATCTCCTCACCAGAAATACCTTTCTGAAAAGGTACTGCATGTCTTCCCTCTGTGACGAACATGTTACGCATCCTTATGTCAATGTTAATTGTAGTGGAGACCAGATAGAGGAGCTCACAGTGCCTACTGTGCAAGTGAAAATTGTTTGCCTTATTCAAAATTGGTAGTGCTTAAAGTGGTAAAGGCTAAATACCATGAAGAGCAGTGAATGGCTTTCAGTCTTTAGCGCTGATGAAAAATTTTATTGTTTCTATTGTTTATTTTTGAATTTAAAGCTAACCCATTCCTGTTAAACCTAGATAAGAGTCAACCAGTTTCTACATGTAAAGGAAGAAGCTATGTCAATCAGATCCAGAGGAGAAAAAGATCAAAGAGTATTTAATCCATTTTACTCTGAAAAGAAGTTCTTTATTGGATAGGAAAATGACTGAGCATGCGTAAACAGCATTTATTTTTTTTTTCTCTGAGGCAAAGAAGAGATTTTGAAATTATTTATTACAATAGAGGTGTATTTGGGATTGCTGAAAGCAAAGTGGTAAGTGCTGGAGAGACAGGCCTTTTCATTTAGATACAGGCATCTCTTTTCATCTAGATATAGCGCTGGAGAGCAGCACTTCATGCTTGCAGTCAGCTGTATAGAGACAATAAACCAGATCTGCAGGGTGGCTGAAATGGGAAAACTCCAGTCTTTGGTTTGCCACAACCCAAGGCTGGAGATCTAAATGCAACACAGCACACACAGTGAATGATAGTGATGATCAGATGCCTCTGCCTTTCTGAAGGAAACACATTACTTTATTTCCCAAGAACTAAGCAAGAATAAAAAAATATGTTTATGATTTGGATCTATCAGTTGTCATCCAGTTTAAAAACTGAGTCGGCATGAAATCTGTAGAGCCTTGTAGATAATAAAAGACACATAACACATTTGAGAGGTATAAATCTCAAATAAATTCAGCACTCGAAGATCAGGAATACTGTTTAGCAAAGCAACTCATTTTTAGTCAACCCTTGGATACTCCTGTGCCAATGTCCCCGCCCAAGCTTCATCATTTCTCAAAGGAGTGCTAGAGGATTTCTCTGTCCTTACGTATGCCCTAGACTGCTCCTGACTTGTGCTGCAGAACACACAGTTCAATACATGTATACAGACATTTTTCCTTTTCAAATACCACTCAATAAAATATATTTCTTTCTGGTCACCCTAGTGGACTACGAAATAAACTTTTGCCCCCATGAAAATTTTTCTTGGTTTTTTTCTGTGTGACACCCTAATCAACATCATCACATGATCAAAGTCTTTTGTCTATGGCCTTTTGTTGCTGGCAATGCTGGCTTATGTGTTGCTCTGTCATCCAGGTTGCCATGTCTTTGTACACATGGGCGGAATCATGAGCTGGTGATCATCTCCTCTTTGAATTTCTGTTCCCTCTTAATATGAAATGAAGAGAAGGCAAATGATACTCAGGGCTGAAAAGAAGGCTGCAACTTGCAGCAGCTGCACACAATAGAGATCCTAATAGAAAATAGATAGAGAAAACCATCCTCTCTTCATTGCTACAGTACAACAATAGGGAGCAATTCAGTTTGGGATACATTAACAGGCTGTGAATAGCACTGTTACAGCAGTGTGATACACAGAGCTCCTGGCTCAGCTACCTTCTTAAAATATTGTTGTGTTCATGAAGCCCCAGTGAGTTGTTAGCTGATTTTATCAGTGTAAAAGAAGAACTAATACGAACAGATTAGAGTTATCATCCCCACAAAAGTATATTAGAGGAAGCAGGTTATTTTTCAGTTTATTTATCAGGCACTACAAAGTCAAGACAAAACCACCCAATCTAACTGGGCTCAGAACATGAAATCTGGATTTCAGGGAATTTGAAACTTTAAGTTCTAAAAGCCCGGGAAATTCTGCATTCTGGGCAAGTTCCCTTTTATTTCTTTGATGCAGGGATTTCATGGTAGTGGCAAGAAATTTCCCATGCTGTTATTTATGTCTACAGTTCCCTCTGCAATGGGATGGGTGCTTTTAGACTGAGCTTGTATCTGTTAGTTTCATATTAAAACTGGGGGATTTTCCTGAATTACCACCACTATGTGTATTCACAGGCTACTCCCACAAAGTCACTGTTTACTTTTAAATTACATACTGTTCTGAAGATTGCAATCAGAACATCATACTCCTTCCATTCCTGTCTTATGGGTCATTAAGAAGGTCTTTCACTCAGCCCCATACACTATTCGTGTCATGAGTCTTCTGTCCTCTTACTGCTAACATACTTAATTTCAAATTCTATGGAGACCCTTTAATACACAATTTATATTCCATGACATAAAGAACATTTTTTTTCAACTTTTATTTTCCAGCTGGAGAGCATTTTCTATAGGATTGTTGGCAATTTTTTTTCAGTTTTTACATAACAAGACATCATGACACATTTGCATTTCATACTTCTCAGCAAGTGTTTTAATGGAAATAAACATGATATCCTACAAGAGAAAATCTTAGGGAAATAAGACAACAAAAAACAGCTGTGTCCTCAATGAAAAACTTCTTGGGAGGGAATTCCTTTTGCAGCCTGATCTCTCCCTTAACAGTCTTCGGACAGCCACCCTCTGCTGGACCCCTAGGTTTTGTCTCTGTTGCCTCAACTCTAACCCTACATGTTGACTGGGCATAACCAAAGGATCTCCTGCTCTAGCCAAGATGAACAACTGGTCAGTGCAATTTCTGTTGTTCAAATCTTCTGTGGGTAGTCCCTCGGCAGTCCCTCTCCAACTGGACCTTCCTCCTAAATATCCTATCCCAGTCTTGAACCTAGACATATGTATGAGGATGGAGATTCTGAGCCACAAAAAACATGAATTGTTTTGGCAGACTAATTGCTAGTCTTCTACAGTAAATCTAGATATTTTCTGTCACAATCACAACTGCAACCCACACAAGGGCTAAGATGGAAATCCTCTCCTGAGATAGTCTTCACCTTTTGTTTTTATTTTCTAAAACACAGAACACACCTACAGTAAGTTTGAGGTTAGGGGAAAGATAAAGCCCAGGGCTTCAGTTGTATTTTCATTGCAGAGAGGCTACCAAGGAAAGACTTGGACAACAAGAATAAAGCTCTTCTGAGAAATTTTCTGTCTGGGTTGTCACCTGAAGCTCCAGACTAATGCTCAGCCTGTGTTTAGGGTTATGGTAAGAAGCAGGACAAAGCCTAGGGGTCCAGCTTGAGTATGGCTGCAAAGGGGTTGCCTAGGGGAATGATTTCTTTTTGTTTGTTTTGGCCACAGCCAGGTTTGTCTGGTGTTAGTTTTGTGTCCACTTCCAAGGAAGAGTGTTAGAAAAGACTCAACACCTTGTAGAAAAGACACAAGACCTAGTTTATGTGGGGTTGCAAAGAGATTGCTAAAGGAAGGTCTGGGCATTAAAAATAATTTTCCCCTTTTCAATTTGTCACTGGGAAGAGCAATCTTGGGTAAAGGATTCAACCACTTTCAGGGTTACAGCTAAAGTAAGATGTCAGACAAAGCCTAAGGGTCCAGTTTGAGCAGGGATCTGCAAAAGGGATGTCTATGGAATGTTTAGACAAAGAAAGGGCCAAGGCTGGGCATCCTTATGTAAAGCTCAGCTCTTGGCTACAGTTAGGGTTGGAGTTAGGTTTAAAGTTAAGGGAAAGACAAAGACTCAGGTCCTGCTGTGGTGAGGTTGCAAGGAGGTTACCAAGAAGAGAGCTGAGCAACAGAAATAATTATTTCCCAGGCCAGTGCTCAAGGTCTTGTGCTAGACCTCAGCCAACAGTTGGTTTTGTCTTTTATATTATATTTTAAAAGTGTGAAAATTAAAAATATTAAAGAGCGAAAAAAGGACTTAGCAGATCTTAACACAAATACATAAAATTAACCCTCCATCTTCCAGAGAAATACAAACCTTGTAGCAGCTTCCCTATGGTTACAAAAAAAGGTTAATTCCAAGACATCTATATTATAGCTAGAACCGGCAGTGCACTTCAGCGTAGTTTCACTAGAAGGATCAGGGCCATCCATGCGAGATTTCATTTGAAAGTCTCTCCTATAGGCTTCTCACTAAGGAAACTAGCTTAGGGAAAACCTCAGCCTCAAATAATTTCCCTCTGCAGCGTCTTAAAGTCAGCATGCCTACATTCAGGATGCCAGCAAATGAGACAGACCTCAGCGCTCTACAGAGCATGCTGCCACTAAACCCACCAGCTGGTCTTCAGTACTCCTGCTGTCTTTCCAGTTCTCCCCTGCATTGAACCAACTCAAGAACCCAGAAGAAATACAATCCTTTAAAAAAACAGCGTAGAACTTTCTGCTAGACTAAACTAGCTTGCATGGAGTGAAACAAGAGATGAAGCTGAGGAGCAGGAGGAAGATTTGTTCTGACAGCCATGAGAGCAGGAGGAAACAGGCAGAAGAGCAGCATGGAAGAAGAAAACTGCTGCTTTAGGATCCATCAAACAATTTAAGCCACATTGTCTGACTGCATGTCAGGTGTGGCCTGTGGCAGTCCAAGAACATCTGTGCACTTCACTTGGTTCCAGTTCCCTGCTTCCCAAGGTTCTGTCACTTCTGGGCCATTGAAGCTTCCCAACCCAACAAAAGGGGAGAATTGTTTTCTACAGGTTAGAGAGTCAAACAGTGTAGTGCAAGGCCAGAGTAAAACCAGCATGTCCTGTGGAAGAAGCCCAGTGAGGCCCAGAATGTAGGACATGACTGTTTTCACTCAGCTCAGCACAGAGGCATGTGAGACCAGGGGTCCCAATTCAGCAGACTGCCTGCTACTCACACCATTTCTCACTATCCAGTCTATCAGTTGGAGAGATTGCTAATTACTGAGTCTTTTTGGAGTCTTCTAGCAGAGGAGAGCTCTTCTTGGGCTGCAGAGCAACTTCATAAGCCAGACCAGATAAAAGACCCCAGGGCCTCACCTCAGCCAGAAGCAATTATAGCTATGGATGGAAAGAAGATGACTGGAAAATGTGATTTCTCTTTCCTGAAAATGTCATGTTTGAGGAAAAAGGGTCATCTGGGAAGGCACAGAAGGCAAAAACAAAGTTATGTCACAGAGAAAGAACCATGAAAATCTGTTTGTGAACAGGAGCCCTTCGCCTTGCTGAGACAGATATTTGCATGTGAGCTTTCCCTTTCCTTGGCAATACCTTTTCAGACCATCTCCATTTTCCTGGAGAAAAATAGGTTTGGCTTTTTCCCTTGAGAAAACTCCCGCTTTCATTTTGCAGGGAGGACAGTTCCTGTGGAAGAATTGCTTCTGTACAGGCAGTGTTGTCTCTGCTCTTAGTGGGGGCTGCCCTAGTGCACTGCTGTGTCTGGCCATACGACTACTGTTCTGCATCTGCTGCCTGGCCCTGGGTTCCTTGTTCCAGGGAGATTATACAGGGGATAATAGGGAGAAAAGGGGAATGAGAAGCAGGAACATGAAAGCATGCCTGCCTATGTTTTAACCTGGTACAGAGGGTGACCACAGGGCTAGAAACTCATCTTGGATCCAGCGATAAAGACTTAGGCAAAAAGTATTAAGGACTCTTATGGTGAGACTCCCACGTTAATAGACAGAGCTCCTCCTGAGCTGTACTCTACCTCTCTCTGCAGCTCTCAGCACCTGGTGACATCAACCTTGACCCCTTTCATTTGCAGTTACTTACAAGGAGCAATGATATTTTGCCAGTATTTATATCCTCCTTGTAGACTACCTCAGCAACTGGCAATAGGGGTCACAAAATGTGACCAATGAACACACAAAGAAATATTCCATTAGACAAATGTTAAAAAACTTTGGGTTATGGTGCTTTAGAGACAACCTTATCTAGTAAGAAAAACATTGAAGATGACTTAAATAGCTTGCAGTTCTCTGAAACGTCTGAGCTTGTAGTCATTTATCACATAAACTACGACTAGGGCCAAATGTTCTAAAAGTCCTTCTGTTTTCCTTTTCCTTCATATATGGCTTTTTCTCCTGGAAGAATACACTGCAGGCCCTTAATCACTTCTACAATATCACACAGTGTCAGCTTTATTTAGCAAAGTGATATGTATTTCAGCAACAAGGCTATGTGGACACATTAACATTTTATTTTTCTGTTTAGCTAGGTGGATTTTTTAATCCCAAGGGTTTCTTGATGCATGAAGATTTTTTATTTGGACACTATTACTGGTTCTTTGTATAGCAACCAGCTAGTTTTGCTGAAATGCATTTTTAAAAATATCTCTTTTTATAGAAGTTATTTTTTTGTTTAACAGATGTTTTTGCATTGTAGTGATTATGCTATGCACTGAATCCTGTGAACAAAGACCACACTACTATGTAACCAAAGAACTGTATCGTAACACGTATATGCAAGGGGTTGATTACAGCTTCAGAGGAAGTGATTGTTTTGACATTTCCTAGCTTCTCACTTCCTCTGTTTGCAGTCTTGAATAAAAGCTATCTTAACAGAAGGGAGTTTAATAAAATTTCTTAAATTTGCCTTTTCTTGTCAAGTAGAAGGAAGAATAAACTGCACTGTATGCATTGATCTCTTCTTCCCTATGTATATTGCCATCAGAGATACAATCCTGTTTTTCAAATCTGAAAGCAGAGTCCTCTGCCACTTCATCTCTAGGACTACATGTGTCACTGGGTATTCTGGCCTCAGGGTGAACTCTGCCTTTCCCTTCCTTCTGTGCACATCCTTGAGAGATGACAGGCTGAGCTTCCTTCACATCTTGAACTGCGGCAACCAACACCATAGACTGGATCTCTGGGTGAATATATTATAATCTCTGATGATATCTTCCTTTTTTTTCTGCCTGACTGATGTGGCAGGGCCAGCTGTGTTTGCCACACAGAAGAAATTTTCCTTTTGTTTCCCCAGACCAGCAGCAGCCTAACACATGGAAAAAATATGGGAATTGGAGCCACTCCTCTGCTGCAGCAAAAACTCCCCAGATCCATACGTCCTCCTCTGTGATCTCCACTTATACCAGTGGCTTACTGGAACCTATACAGTCTTCCACCCCATTCACAAACCAGATGGGACTACCCCACTCCCTCCAGAAGTGAACAGAAATCCCACCAATCAACAAACCCCTTGTTTCCACCAGTGACCTGGGAATCTATTTCATCTCCCCATACCACAGACCTCTTGCCCCTCTCAGAAAACCCTGCCCAAAGACGTGACCACAAGTTGCTGATTTAAACAACTCAGCTACTTACAGAGAAACTCATTAGTAATTCTGCTTCAGGCACATGGTGAGCAGGAACAAAAAAACCATTCAGTGTTAGTACGCCTATTCAGTTTGTTATTTCTTACTTGGGGCACTTACTTTCTTACTGATATTTCCTGTGGGGCAGACTAGTTGTCGACAAAACTGCGTGAGACTTGTGTTTTGATCACCTGTACTATATGAAGCTGCTGCCTCCCAAGCTCTCCCATTATCTCACTTTTCTTCAGACTTTCTAAAGTGAAAGTTTTAACTGATAAACGTTTTGTTTTGATTCTTAGCCTTAACAAGTAGCCTATGCAGCTCTGCTTGGCACCTAGAATTAACATTTCCCCAGTCAATTGCTTGACCGTTGTTTAACTTTGTGACACTTTACCCAAAGATGCCTTATCTCCTCACTAGTGTTTTACTTCGTCCTTGACAGTGCTTGCAGTTCCTTTTGATTCAAGTCCACCTTGGTAGGCAGAATTACGTCCAAAAAGTGAAATGAGGTATAAGATTCAACTCACCTTAAGCAAACTGTTTAAGTTCCATATTCAGTGAGCAAAGAGCAAGATCCTTTTGGAGACTGGCTGAAAGGTGTCTGATTCATCTTATTCAGACATATCTAAAGGGCAGTGCAGTTCACCAAGTGATATATAGACTGCTAAGAAAGTGGCAAGTACCTCTATTTAGCTGTGTAGTTCACTTCTGCAGTGGGGAACTGTGAGGTACGGAGAAGGATGTGATACTCACCCCTTATGTGGCACTCATCCATGCCAGTGCTTCATTTTCATGGACACCATACTAAGACAATTTTTTTACACTTCTGTGTAAAGAGATTTTCATCTCTTCATTAGAATCAGAGCCACCATGAAGCCAGACAGATAGGAGTCCTGCAGCTAGCTGGAAATCATACAAAAGTGACCTCAGTTTTATGCTGGTAACTAGGACACTCTCCAGGCTGATACGGATAACACCACTCCTTGACATAAAAGCAGCAAAATGCTTTAACTTAAGATTTCTTTTCTGAATGTTAAGACCATAGGTAAGACCATTACACAAAAAAACAGGCTGTCACCACTTCCTGTGGTGAGGTTTGTTTGTTATACTGCTGATCACACCTCATCTCCTTCACTCTTCCTGTGAGCTTTGTGTGCCCGTCCACATTTACAACTGGATCACAGCAGGGCATATGCAGGAAGGCTGCCTTCCATTTCACAGCACACGGGGACAGGAACAATGAAGTACTGAAGGAAAGAGGGAGACACCTGACAATGGGACTCCTACAAGGGTAGGCAGTCCACTGAAGCAGGAAAGCTAGATTACTGTCTAGACCCTGGCTGGGCTGCAGGTCATCATGAATGCAAAATTCAGACAGACAGGATCACACCTATCTAATCCATAAAATATTGCAGATAACCCCTTTGTCCTATGCAGCTGGCAAAAAAGGAAATTTATTGTCTCAAAATATGGAAATGGACTGTTATAACCAATGTTGAATCTTTTCAGCGGGATTTTTAAAGGGATAGAAAAAAGATTTTCATAAGCTGGTCTGTTTCTAATTATCTTCCTGAGGCTCTCAGCCTGTGGTTTCCAGGTGGCTGTTGCTACTGCTTTTCCTTTGGTGACACTTTTTAACCCAGCTGTTTAAAACATTTATGTACCCTTGTTTCATGCAGTCTTCTAGCATTTCTCAAAAAACATAAGTATGAAGCAAGAAACAGTGATTTCTAACAGCTTATATCTCTGCTAAACCCCTCTGGAATTGCATGGTAGCAAGAAAAGACACATCCCTAGCCCAGGGCCCTCTCCATTCTGAACTTCAAAGCCTGTCATAAACATTAGAGGAATTAAGATTTTTTTATAATGAAAAGATGAATGAATAGTTTATAACTGAGAGGATAAGGTAACTTGTATGTATATATTTCCACATACACTCAGAGATTATCAGAATCCCCTGTGAAGACCAGATTTATAACCTTTATCAACTAAATGAATTCAACTAAAATTTAGCAGGAGAGCAATGGGTTCGTCAGTAATATTGTGAGAGCTAAAAAAAAATATCCAAGAAAAGTCAGAGATCACTACAGGAATGCAAGCAGAACTAAAAATAAACCATTAGGTCATAAACACAAAATTGCTGAGAGTCAATAGCCTGAAGTAGGCAGTGGGTTGCAGAACACCAACCACTCTACACAAAACACACAAATAGTTGCAGAGAAGCTGTCCAATAAAATAGACCAGTGACTCAGGGTCCAGGAGATTCAATCTGACACCATTCCGGGGATATCAGCATGTGACTTCAAACATAGCATTAAGAGATAGAAAGCTTAATAGCTGCTTTCTGGTTTAGTACAATGCCTAGTGATAATATTCCTGAATTTAGAGCTCACAAAATATCTGTCGCCTCCAGCAGCAATATCTCAGTTCTTTACTGAGATCAAATCCTTTAGTGAAGTGTGTCAAATAGGTCAGAGGCAGATGACAGTGTATGAGAAGGGCCATTGCCTCCACAGAAGCATTTATAAGGCCAGAAGAAATATATGGGAACTCTCAAAGACATTTTCAAGCCATCTATCTCTCCAGTCATATATTTTGTCCAATGCTTCCAGAAATTTAAGTGAAAACCAGACTAGCAAACATATGTAGATGGGAAAAACTCAACAAATGTCCCAGGCTTATAGGAAAAAAATGGAATGCCATTGATTTGGATCTACTCCCTTGGTTCCACGAAATGGTGAGGCAGTAAAGAGGGGCTCACTGACTGGCTCCTTGAGACCGGCTCTTTTCACCAGGGTAATTTCCTAGTAGAGCAAGAAATGTGATTTCACTTCTTTTTTATCTTCAAGTGATGGTTCTGTGCAGTAGGAAACAAGTAATTCAAGTAACACTACTCCTTTACCTTGGACACCAAACCTTTATCTAAAAGAAGGTTGAGACTATTAACCTTTGAAGCCTGAGCTCCAGCTAGAAATTTAATTTTGTTTTACTGCCCATCTTTGTATTAAAATTACCTAGGAGCTGAATATTTACAGCAGTAATGGCCTTTGAGGTTCAGTCCTTAAAGGTATTAAGTTATGAAAAATGGTTACCCTGAAAAAATTGGAACAATGGACCTTTTTTATTCATTCTGTATATTCTGTCTAATAACTACTCGATAAACCTCACCAAGCAATGTTTGACTGAGATCAAATGTAATAAAGGACTGATAATAAATATTGAATTACTATAGGAAAGTCTGAGCTGAAGGCCTTCTTGCATGAATAAATGGAAATCAAGACTACACTTTACATCACACTTGTAGAATGTGGAAGTAGATGGTTAAGAGATCCATGGAGATTAATTTATTATAATGTAATAATCTTTTATATATTTAAACAAGACTCTACAAAACAGGGTCACAAAGGATGTTACTCATTGTTCATTAAAGCTGTTATTTCCTTGTATATGATACTGCAGGGTGGAGTACAACTATTTTCTGCATATCAACTGAGAAAGCTATCAAAGTACAATAAAATTAAAATGTCTATTCTTATCAGATTCTTCCCTAAGAGCTAAATATTGTCATTTTAATTGCATTATGTCATATAATTTAATTCTAAGGAAAAAAATCTACTACTCAGTATGCACTATGGATCTTGTCTCTGAGTATTCTGCTAGTCTGCCATCCTTATACTGAACTCTGTATTGAAATGCTGGGATATGCTACAAGTTTTTTGTTACTCAATAAACTACATGTAAAATGATGCTAGCTCACCACTAGCTAGATTTAGGGCTGTGCTAGATTTAGGGCTATGTTAGGTATGTAATTTTGCTTTGCCAAAGCAGATCACAGCAGCAATAGGTGAAATTAAGTTTAGGCCAAAGGAAAACAGGAGGTTGCTTAGGGTAGCAACCTTCATACTTCTGCTTCTCTAGCCAGAAGAGTAGCTGCTCTGGAAGCAGAGCTGGAACAGTCAATGACTCTCACTGGCACCCTCCAACCTGCTGCTCCTGAGGGACCAGGAGAAGCAATATCCACTTACATCAGATCACTGGTTCCCTTTTCCTCCCTGCACACATTTTAAACCCAGACTGCTGGAAATATGTAGACCCTCTCTAGCTATTTTCAGTTCTCTTTGCTGTAACTTCCCAGTCTCCCCGCTTCCCTAGACCAGCTCCCTTGACCTCAGCTGTTTTTCCCAGCTGTTTTCTTGCTCCACTAACTTCCCTCTCAGCCTAAGCTGGTCACTCTAGATACAACAAAAAGGAGAAAGCAAAGTTCATTCTAAGCTGATGAGAAGATTTAAGATAACCTTTGCTAGACTGACCTCAGGCGATATGGTCTGTAAATGCAATCTGGACATTTTCTACTCCAACAGTCTCATGAATTCTGTGGAAAGGAGTGCACATATAATTCAGAATGTGATTATTTAAAAATCAACCTATTTTTAACATATATATATATAATTAATTGATTCAATTTAATTATCATGCTATTAATTACAGAGCTGCTTCAACACATATTTCTCACTTTGCCACACTGTGAGTGATGGCAGCACAGAAGAAGCGGTTGGCATATTATGACCATACTCACTGAGGTGTGTGGGCCAGAACTTGGGTGTGTGTGACTTTGGTGAAACATGGAGGCAGATGTGATTGACTTGAGAGAATGCATTGAAAATAATTATATGGGTTCATGAAACTTCCAAGAAGACAGTTTAATCCTCTTCTATAATATTTTCATGAAAAGTTTAGTGATGGAAAGGTTTTAGTTATTTAGTCCCTTTGTTTAAATTTTTCCCTCCAGTTTATTGTTTAGTAACCTGTCTTGTTTCATTCTACGTGCCTTAAGCAATGAAGTTGCTACCACTTCCCTTAGAGAAATATTCTGTAACTTGTAATTTCTCACTTGTCAGGAAATTTTCTCACACCAGCTTGTATGTTTCCTGTACTAATTTTTTCCAGTTGTGCTAGCAGTATCCTCATCCACTACATTGCAAGAGCAGTATTGCTTTTACTACTCTTATACTATTCCAGTAGCTATGGGATACCCCCATGTAGTAGGCGTTCCTGAAGGTTCCTGCTCTAAAGCAGTGCACCGACATAAAACTCATGCACTAACATTTTGACAGTCTCATAAGAATTCATTTTACGACGTATTTCCTCTGTTTTTCGTTGACACATAGTTGCAGGCAATGTTTGTATTTTGAAATGCAAAAGCAGTGTGCCTTTTAAGCCATTGGTGGATTTGGGCTTCAACATTCCAGAAAGCTGCTGACTGAGCTTTCCCGTCCATGTGTCTGCAAGGCAAAGGCAGCCGGTGTCTTTATATTCCTCCTTTTGAGGTCCAGGTACTTTTTCTTGAGCTTAACATGGAGGTTTCAGTTTTTGAGTCAAGAATGAAGACCAGATTTCCTATCTGACTAGGTCTGGTAATTCTAGCACTTCATGTAAAGTGTTAAAACTCCACAGGGAAAATTGGTTTACCAAGCCACAATTTGGCTGTAAGTGGTGAGGCCAAAATTTGCAACTGAACTTGGATGAGTACAGCAACAGTCATGAAAGGCAATATACTGCAAATGGTCAAAACTGAGCAATATAATTCCATCAGGATTTCTATGTTGCAGTTCAGAATTTTAAAACAGGAAGATTCTGAGATTTCCTTAAAGCTAATATTATGCAAAATTTTTCAAGTGGAATTGGAACATTCTCATTTGCTAATGCCAAAATCTTTTGTTCTGACATAGCATCTCTTTTTTTTTTTTTTTTTCCTACTGTAATGGTGTGATTTGTAATGTTGTATAGTGATTTTAAAGTGTTATTTTTAATTTCAAAACAAAAATCTAAATTATTCCATTTTTTTTTAGTCTGTTTTATGTAAGTATGGGCATCTCTCAATCCAAGATTTTGACTTCAGTGTTAACAACATTTCCCTACAGGAGAACACTCCATTTGAAAATTTTCAACTAACCTTTTTTAATGCATAAGATGGTCTCCTTTTTTATACAACTAACATTTCAAGATTATCAAGAATAGAACATGTTGCTGTTTTTCTGAAGCAGAAATTTTGCTTAAATTGCCCATTGCTCGAACGTGTGATTCACTGTGTAGACCTAAACATAACCCAGGTAATTTTTTTGTAGAATTTGAACAGTTTGCCCAGTTGGGTGTGAACAACTGAAAAAATCTCTTCTCTCCCAGTAAGTGCTGGAGTCATTAATCCTAACAGGTGTGTACTCTGCATTCTTTTCAAATATATGGGATGAAAAATCATGAATCCTTGAGTAATATTTTTTTAGCTAGCTTGCTTTTGACCATACTTTCCATTGCGTAATTTAATCTTTAAGTTTGTACAATGTGATGTGGTTCAGAATTTAGAAAATAATTCTTAACAAAACACTGAAGGGTGTTGCTTTATCTGTTGTTGTTAGTTGTTCAAAGAAAAACAACTGAATAATGTGGGACAGAATCCAGAAGCTAATCACAAAAACCTGGTGGCCAGTCACTGTGTATGGAGATCCTTGGTGTGGCTTGCCTAAGAAACTTTACTGTATTTGTGAGACAAACATTTACAATGTTAGGTCTTCAGGAAGTGGTATGTTGAGCTTATACCGATAGTCTAGTCTTTTTTTTTTTTCTTTTTTGTACATATATTCATGGTGATTTTAAAGGGCTGTGGAGTTACACCTAGAAGTAACTACTTATCTAATCTGCATCTACACCTGAGTGGCAGAGATTGCAAATGTCGAAGTGGAACTATTAAGGCTCGAAAAAAGGGACATGATTGCCAGAACGATGTGATACTATCTAAACGTCAAACACTGACAGTCATGGAAAAAAATCTAGTCAGTTCCGTCCGACTTTGATCACTGCATTTCTGCAGAGGGCTTGCCCCAGCACTGCATGCAGAGCACAAGCCTGGCTAGACTCCTTCAAAGAGATCCTTTTGTAGTATGTGGCTTCCACTGCTGGCTTAAAATCTCCTTCTGAATTACTTACCCTAAGAGCATTCATTTGAAATAGTATGATTACAAGAAAAGTTGCTTCAGGAACACTGGCTTGCCTGGATCCTCCTAAGGGCAGATTTTTAAGATGAAACTGTAAAACAGTAAAAGATCATTGAGTAGTAAAAGATTATGAAAATCTTCACTACCAAAAATAAACCAGTTTCAAAATACCCTCCTAGTTCTTTTACTCAAAGACATAACAGATATCAGTTCCTCTTCTAGACCTTTTTCTCTGGACACATGCTTTGTAAACTTTCAACTGGAATAGATTAATGTGAATGCAAACGGAGGACAAATCCTTGTCTCTGATTCAGCAGAATACTCACATATGTTTATTTCCAAACAACTGATTCCCACTAATCGAAACCTTAAAGCATGAAGGATCAATAGTCCATTCATGACTGTTACTAGTAATACTGCAAAACAGACAGTTTTTATGTCATTTAGGTAATATATCCCTGAGATACATCAGTGATTTTAAGTGAAGAGTTTGGATTTTTTGATACCCTTCTACCTCATGAAAGTAAAATATGAGACTACTGGTGCATAGTGTCACTGAACATCCATATGGAATGGCACTGCAATATCAAATAGACAGGACGTTTGCATCCAAAAATTACGACACAAAGTGAGAATGTTTAAATTTCAAAATAACATGGAAAGTACAAATCAATAACTGTAATGTAAGAAAAAGGAGAGAAGATACAGTGAAACCCAGAGAAAACCAAAACCACAAGCAAGAAGGTAAGAGGAAATAGTTAAATTGTGTATGTGTGTTCTTTTTTCTCCAGCATATGCTAGAAACAGTAATCTGTGGATACTGGAGAAAATGTTGAACCAAGTGTTAAGGTGATGTGGTGCAAAGATGACCTGAGAGGAGGACAACAATAGAAAATCCAAAGAAGCCACATAATCACAAAACCATCAAGGCTCCAGTGCACTGTCCTGAGTCCAAGTCCTCTCTAGACATTTGACACAGAGAAAGACAGGATTGCTGCACTCACAAAGCTGAGGAAAACTTCATTCCAGTGCAGAAATCTGTCTTTGAGGCTAAATTTCTTCTTAGCTCTGTATCCAGACAGAGGTAAGATTATTTCAGTCCTAGTCTTTCATTCACTATCTGGATGTCCAGAGCAACATCCAAAGTGGTGGCTATATCAGACTAACTCACAGTTGAGTGTGCTATGCTAATTATAAACATTCTATTATTCATTCTGTGATCACATCATGAGATCACACATGAGATCTTGTATACAACAATTTTATTACACTGTGAATTTTGGATCTGTGGCTTCATAGTGTGAAATTAGTTCATCCATGTTAGGATACCTGAAACCAGATGCCTGTCTCTATAGCTGGTATCATAGACTCTTTTTGAATCAGGGAGAAAATGAAGGCGTTCTAAAGAGTCTTTCATTTTATCTACGTCAGGCATCTCTAGAACAGACAAAACATACCCCAAATGTAAATGATGCTCCATTAAATACAAACAGGCCTGTAGGTGAGTACCTCACAGGTGTCTCTTACTTTGAATGGAAGTAGCTTAGATCTTAGAACAGTGAAAGCACTATAAGCTTTAAGTGAATTTTCTAACAAACAACAACTTTCTTACAAGAATAAATGTGGGGTCCAATAAGATTTTATCCCAATTTGAAGGGGAGTACAATTTAATTGAATTCATTGATTACCAGAAAGCTGAATAGGCTGTTTATAAGTCTATCTGTTAAAGATTTTTTATTATGTCGATATCAAGTATGAAAATATTTTTCTTCAGATATGTTTCTTCACAAAGGAACAGAGTTAAGAAGCTATTTGAACTGAAAAAAAGAAGTAAAACTGTTAAGACAGAAATCCTGGCCCAAGCAGTACTGCACTGATGGTGAGATTATGCAGCCAAGGCCAGGAAAGGGATAAGAGGTCTTCCTTAGCCAGAAACTACCACATTCCATCATGTATCATGACATTTTCAACATAATATGCTGTTTGTATTAATCTGCATGTCATCCTGAAGCAGTTATTTCACTCCCCTGAATACCTTCCCTCCACTTGCCAGTCCTCACAGGTCAGACTGGGAGATTTGCAGGACTGAATCTGATCCTATGCAAAGTAGAATTACTATCACAGAGTGCCTCCAGTTACTGTTTCTGCAGCTACTGCTATGTTTACCAAACTGAAAATTATTGGTCTGGGTGTCTAACAAATGGTGTATCGTAGCTCGGTGCAATGCTACATCATACAGGGAAGAGCCCTGCGGGAGGTAGTGGTACCTAACAATAAGACGATTTCTAACCCAAATGCCATGAATTGTATGATGAGTACCCTCAGAAGAAAAAAAAAATAATAAAAAATTTAGAGGTATGCTTCAAAGAAATTTGAGAAGCAGCAGGACAGTATTTTGTGTGAATATGTATTGTGAAGAGTAAGGCCCATGTCTTAATCCTCTCTACCTTCTTTCTAATCTCCTAAAAGAGAAAAAAAGGAAAGAGGGAAAGAAAATGAGGGGAGGAGGGAGGGGGGAAAGATCTAATACCTAATGCCAGAAAGTCTTTTAGAAGTATTCCTTCTTTTGATTAAGAGTTCTCAGTTTGGCAAGACCTAAATCAAGATACATCAAAGAGGGTTCAAAATGAAGAGCAGATGAATGAAAATGTATGAGATGACAAAAAGAATAAACAATAATAACTGTGCATATGTTTAAGACATCTGAAAACGATTGCAGCAATGTGTTAAATATCCGGAAATATACACTAAAATGGCATTGTAATTCCCTAAGGGAAAAAATATGCTTAAATCTTAAATAAATCTTGTTTAGACTAAGCTGCTTCTATTCCTCCCTTTGTGTTATGACTTCAGAAGCTTTCCCATCCTGTCTGTTTGGTTATGTATAATGGGAAAACCACTACAGTTCTTGCTCAGACTTTCTGCCATGGTAATGGGTTTCTGGAGGTAAATATATTAGGAACAGAGGCAAAACAAGAACTTCTCCACCAGTTCTCATGTAGAGGGGATGAAGAAGCAAGGGCTTATACAAGCCTTCTGTTTGCTGGCATTTATTTCTGACCAGTTGAAAAGTGGTTTTTTTCTGACAGAAGGTTGGAGACTGATTAAATGTATAAGGAAAATTACTTGCACTTCACTGCAGGATGCTTGAGGGTTGAAGAAAAGAACAATAGAAACAGGCATAAAAGGGATATATGGGACAAAACTCATGAAGATAACAGGCAGCAGGAAGCACTATGAGATTAATAACACGATGGAGTAAGATTTGGTTTCCATTTTCAAATTCTCCCCACTCTGTTACCCATGAAGATAATCTAACAATGAGACATCTTGCCACATATTTCAACTCGGGATCATAGCTTTAAAATAACCCTATATCTTATGTTACATTTATTTTCTTTCAGTTGAAAAGCCTTGAAAATTAATATGAAAGAGTACAACTCATAGAAAACTATTCTCAATGGATGTTATTAAAAGAGACCTGGCTTTCTTTAGTACTGTGACTTTGCACTGCCTGTATTTCTATTGTGGCATTGTAAACACTTTTGAACAGCACCACCATAGTTGTATTTTAACAAGCTGACAGAATAATGGTCTACTCTCTGTTGAATTTTTTTTAAGCATTCAAACTTTAGGAACCCTTGCAATAAATGGTTAGCAGGTAGCTAAAAAGTTGAGATTAGTTTTTGACTCCAATATTATCTGACAGGCTATCATTATCAGTCACTAATGTCTTTTATTAAATAAAAGGTCCAGGATATCACTCATGTGGCTTTTTTAAAATACCCTGAGGTTTTCTGTTTTGGTTTGGTTTTGTTTTATCTCCATCTGAGTGTGACAAAATGTGGCAGACAGGAGGGCACCGCAGAATACTTCTTAATCACATATGTTGAGCACAAGGTGTTTAAAGATAAGTCTATGGAAATCCATGCATATATAGAGGCTTTTGTCTTACACTGTGCCAGAAAGTGTAGCACATTTACTAATGCTGCAACTCTTCACAAGCAGCCAAGTGCAACTTATTTGATCCTGTATTTACATTGCTACAGTTTATAAGGAAGCATACTGGATATATTTGAAAATATGAGGTGAGGATTTTGAAGTGAGTGCCAGTTTTGCATTCTTAACTCAAACAAGCAACAAGGAGCTCTAAGTGTGGAATAGAGCACTATTGTATTGGTGTAGGATGCTTCATATGTACCATGTGACTCCAAGTTAAAATAAACTCTCCTTATCTCATTTATTTTCAAGCAATGAGAAGCTGATGAAGCAGTGGATGGGATTCTATAGTCTGGTTGAAATAAGATCATATCTCATGTTCTCTCTCCTCTTACTCTCATGTACTCCTAAACTAGCAATATTTATAAAATAGAGGTGGGATCATCTATTGTCTTCAGTAGTAAACCATCTCTTTTTGCTTACCGCATACTGCTAGATGACCTTTAGCCATCTCCAGTCCAAGGCAAAAGAATCCACGGCCTGAGATTGGCTGAAGAAGTGAAGAGTCTTAATTAAGCAGCCACCTAATCCCTTCTCTCATCTCTCTGCACACCCACTAGAGACAAACCTTATGATCAGCCGGAGGATAAGGGGGTCTGCTTTTATTTGTTGTCTATTGTTAGTAGATTAAGCTGCCTAGTACATTATGAAGATGCTCCTGTTGAATAGCCTTGTAGATGGTCAAACACCATCTCAGCTGACCAGGAGAGGAGCCAAATGAAGTATCTTCCCAGAGCTGGCAAACAACTCAGCAGCCAAAATAACTGCAATTCAATTAAAGCAGATAAAGCTCCTACCTATGAGTCTACCCAGCTGTGACCTTGGATTGGATCTCTTTATCACTTATTTTTTTTCTTAGTCTGCTGCTCAGCAAGTTCTGCAAAGTCCTGATTCTATTTGCCACATTCGCAGATATGCTCGACTGTTCTGAGCTTTACAAAGCTCCTTTTCCAGCTTCTTGTCCATTCAGCCTTCCCTTTCTCTCTGTCCTGCAATGAAACCAGGCACTCCCAGGAGAGTCCCAAAACAGTGTTTTTTCAGATAATTTTCCCCCTTCCTTGTCCTGTCAATAGTGCAGATGTGTGCCTCTCTACCTGGCCTGCCAGGTCAAAGCCTACCTGGAAGAGGATAGTTGAAAAAAGAAGTTTTTTGTTTTGACAGCGCAGCACAGTATTTAGTAAGATAGGCTCATTACTCTCATTTCCAAAGCTGATCCTAGAGCTCCTAGTTTTTACCAATTGCCTGTTTGCCCAAAACACATTTGACTCATGGCTCTATTGTCTTGACCTCAGCTACATCCTTCCCTGCCCTTCTCACTGCCTTCTCCCTACCCACTGCCACCTTTTGTCCTCAGTGCTTTCAGGAGTTCCTTCTCACTAGTTTATCAGTCCTCCTAACCAAACCTTAGTCTTCCTTATACAGACGAAACCAAACCTTAAAAAACTGCCCAACCCCATTGCAGCACAGAGTTTCTATCCTCCATTTGTGGTCATTCAGGCATTGTGCCCCTTCTTGCTCCATCTGCCAACAATTTCTCTCTGTAGACACACGGGGCATGGCTACAGAGGAACGCTCCTCTGAGAGAGGACAGTCATGAGTTCAGTTAAGACACTATAAGTCTAGCAGCACAACCAACCTGTTGTAGCTGTGCTGGGAATTTCACCAGTTCCTGTCCTTAGCTGATAAGATCTTCAGGACATGGACAGTCTACTCTGTCCTCTCTGCACAGAGGAGTCCTCAGGCATTGTAGGATCAAAAGTAATTTGTATGGGTAATTCCTTTAGATATATCAGTAGATGGCATTAAAAACACCTTTCTAGATTTCTAGAAGTCTAAAGGGAGACAACTATTTAACAAAAGCACTTTTCCTTTGGCTCAGCCTGTAAATACAATAACTTCCCTATTATTCTGTTAAAGAAAAAGACTTCTGCTCATACATTTATGAGTAGTTTTCTTCCTTCTGTGGGACTCATCACATTCATAAAGCTAAAAATAGGTGAATGTCTCTTCAGTATCAATATCCATGACTTCTGAAACATATACATTTGAAGACTGTATTAATATTCTCAGCACTGCAGGCAAATGTTAACTCCTACATATTAATGTTAAATATTTGCTTTTTGTTGGCTGAATTTTAATGAATTAATTAAAATACCGAGAAATACTTTTTTGTCTTTGAAACTGATTATGTATTTTAGAAACATTCTCATATTAATATAGTCATTCCAAAATGTATCTAGTACGATGTCAAGGGATGAACAATATTACTAAACATAAAGAAATCATGAAGAAAGTTAGGTGTGTACAGCTGAGAATTATTTTAGAAGGAAAATGAACATTTCGAGTTTGTATTCTGACAGAAAGAAACTTTAAAAAAAAAATTATGGTTCTGACTACCAAGAGAGCAACATTATGTGTAAAGGGGAATCCATCAAGTACAGTGCATGCAGCTGTGAATACTAATGCTGGATGAATGACCGTACACATAGCTAGGAAATCTCACTGGACTCCGCACCATGTTCCCTATTTATAACAGTAAATCAAATTCTTTGTCCAAAAAGAGTCACCACTTGCTGCTTAATGGAGCTATGTGATTGTTTCTGAGCCACATGGTGTTGACTTCTGCTTATAAGTGGCTGACCTACATCTGGAGAGACACACCTGAGAAAATCACTGCACTTAAATTCCACAATGAAAATCAACGAGAAAGCATTTTGAGAAGAGAATGTGAGAGAGAAAGCTTATTCATGAAGAAATGTAAGACACTTGAGATATTTCTTTCCAAGTCCTACATCAAAACTGCCGTATATTTCCTTAAATATAGTTGTAGAAGTCAATTTTTAAGCTGTTGCAGTATTATCCCTGTTTACGGAAATAGAAGGAGAGACTTGTCAGTCCTTCAGCATTTTACATTTAATTTTCTCTTATTATATAAGCAACTCACCAACCTTCTTTCTCTAGGACTTTATGGCTTCCTTTCCTTCCCTTCTAACAAATGGCCCATGGTATAAGTACTTCTCTTTCCTGGGATTTTCTCCATGACATTACATTTACACACTGAAGACCATCTTCACATCACCAGCTCTGTACAAATTAGTTGTAGGAGTTTAGTGATGGTCTTGGACTTGAAATATTTTAAAAACTCCAAATAAAAAGCAATTCTGTAACTGAAACACACTTTTCCTCTGTTCAATATGGTTTCTACATGGTCAACAACAAGCAGGCCAAAATATTATTCAGCAGTATATTGTTGCAGACATACTTCATGTGACACAGATTTTCAGCTGTTATATTCCTCGTGATCTACAAGTAAATGTTTTCACACCCTTTTTCTAGTTGCCTGAATCAGTCAGTCATCCAGAAGCGCAGGTTCTCTACACATTCATTCAGCCTTACTTTTCAGCAGTGGCTTTACTGGCTCAGTCAAAATCTCTTCCTGCTGACTTAGCAGATAATAATTTCTGAAGTTGTACTTTATTGTTCAAGAAATATAAAAAATTATAAGTAGGATGCACAGCTTCAAAAAAGACCAAAAATCATATTTTTTTTTTGACAAGATTAACCATTAAGGGTTACATTTTATGAGACCTGCCAACTGCAACAAATCTGACGACCTCATTAGATTGATACCAGAAATGTTACTTTACCTTAATATATTTGTGAATATATGGGTCTGATAAAAGTTCTCATTTATTATTTTGTGGACAGAGGGGGTTTTAAGAAGTTGAAATACCAATGCAAAACTGAAACCTCTAACCTGGATTAACAGCTAGAGGGCAATTCAAAGCGTGTAGTTGTTATGCACAGAAAACCAGGAGCCAGTGTCAGGATGGAAACTTTTCAAACACACTAAGTAAGTAAATATGCCCTTGGAAGTGTAATAAACTGAAAGTGGAATGTCTATGTTTAATAAACATAACATTCAGTTAGAATTTGAATTTTTCATTCTCGAAATGTTGGTTTAGAATGCAAATCTTCTCTTTAACTACGAAAGATCTCTGAAACTGGGAAAGACAAAAAACCAAACAAACAAACAAATGAACAAAATAAAATAGAGAACACATTTGTAGCGTAGCCTACAGAAAACCAGACTGTTGAATGATATGCAAATAATGGTGTTAATTCTGAAAATTCTCTAGATGTTTACCAAGGGCTGATGTACAGACAAATGTGTCAAAAAGACCAGACTGAGGCACCAGATCCATTTTGCTACCTTTCTGCAGAATACTGTAAACTGGAAGTATTTTCTGGTGTTCCCAGACTGAAAACTCAGTTTCATGATGTATGTTTATTGAAATAACTGAAATAATTACTAAAATACATACCACAGCACCTTAGAAATTCAGTAGAGCTATAGCAGTTGGGAACACTCAACACTCTTTTATAAACCATTAATTGATGTTTGCCATTGTACGTAATTGCTTCCCTTTGTCATCTATTATTGTAGTGCTCCCTCTATTATTAATTCTAATTTTTTCTGATTCATAATTTATTTCCTGGAAGAGAATTTTTTCTTTTTCTTTTTTTGTTTTTTTCTTTCTGAACATCTTTTTTAGCATAAATGCATTCTGCATCTGCTCCCCATATCTGGGACTATTTAGGTGTCTGCTTGAAAGGCTCCATTTCCTTCAATAATTCACTTCTTCTTCCTTTGAGGTGCTTCTACCCTTCTTGAAATATCCTCCAACTTGCTGTGGTTTGAAAAGTGGTGTGTTGTGAAATGAAACTTTCCCAATGAGATTTCAAAGCCATTGTAAATCTATCTAAATATAATGCCTTTGTTTGGTGTTTGTTTGGGTTTTTTCTTAGTTTTGAGGTCTGCATTCAAACTAAGAAAAGTAAAAAAACAAACAACCAAAGTTTAAGAAAAACCTGCCTCCACCTCTTAGTTGTTCATAAGCATAGCTTTGTTTCCCAGAAGCACATAACTATGAATCTACATGCTGTTCCACCTCTATTCACTAATCCAAGGCTCTGTCCCAGTTTTGTTAACAATTTAAAATAGGTAAATATACTTAAACTGAAGTTCAAATTCACTTTCATACATATTTGTATATTTATTCCTGTGCATTACAGGTAGAATAAGAAGGACCTTTAACAAGGGTAAATAGAGCTGTTTATGCCTTGTTTCCAATAGTCCTAGAGAGTACTACAGGTGGGATTTAAAATACCATGTATACTGAGCTCTCAAGTCTTTCCCCAATATTTCCATTCACATTTCCGCATTTTTAAAGACTCTGTAATCTTGTCCTATCCCTTTCAAAAGCTTTCTTCTCCTAGGGTCTTTCCTTGTTTGCTGGTGAATTTCCAAGTCCTGTAAAAAAAAAAAAAAATCTCTGGGTATTTCTTATAGGTAAATGAATTTCAGAGAACTAAGAGAAGGATGTTTCGGCTTGACATTTCTGAATCACTTATACTGAAAGGTGTAAGTTTATAAGAAGTTACAAGTAATTTATCTTTTTGTATATGTTAATTTGCATTAATTTTAAGAAAAGTTTTAAAATCACTTCTTTATACATACACAATAAGTACTTGCTGCACATTTTACACTTGGATACAGTAGCAAGTGATGCTATGGTAGGCCTGATAGTTGGGGTTGCTTCCAAGCCAGACCATTCCATGATTCTATGATATGTATCATATGTATACATAAAAACACTGCAAAATCTATTGTGCATTTTTTTTGAAACAACTTCATAAAGATTACAGGGCAGAAACAAGGCAGCTCTCTTCACAATCTCAGAAACCAAATTTTTCTTGCTGTTTCATTTTCTTGGCATTCTGTAGGCAGAAAACCCAGCAAAGAATGTGATAATAGAAAATGAAAGTTTGGTTTTCACTGTAAGATAGTTCCTATCATAACTAGCTCTGTTAACCACCTTAAACACTACTGAAATTTTAAAATAATCTATAATGTAGACATACGCTGCAAAAAGACTATGCACATATAAGAAATTGACTTCTTAATTACATATCATACTAATGAAAGCTAATCAGGCATTCACCCATTCTCTGATAATTAGCAGCTGTTACCTCACAGACACCATTTCCTATACATGTTTTTGCTCAGGGTTAGTATGAGTAAAGTTTGCTGAAGGCAGGACTATTTTTGGCCCAGCAAAACTTATGTTGCTATGTGCTCTCAGGTTACTGGGCAGATAGGCACACAATGAAGTCAAACAGCTGATCTGCAAAACAGAGAACATTGTGTGGTTTCCTCTGCTGGTGCTTGCTTATGTATAAATATGCACATGTGCACAAACTACGGGTAAGGAAAGGTTATTTTTCTCTAGACAGGCTTGTCAAAGAAAAAAGCCACATCCTGCATCCTGTTAAAAACCTCTGTTAAAATGCAGTTAGAACCCCTCAGCAAGCTGTGTGAAATCACTCCATAAAGTTGTGTCTGTAACAGTTTGTACCTTCTGTTTCACTTAGTAATTTAAAGTTGATCTTATTTAAGATAGAAGGACCATGTGTCAGTGCTGTTGCAAACATTGCTTCTTTCAGGCAGTTGATAAAGGCATTGTTGAGAGCCTTTGATCATTACTGTCACAGCAAAGCTGGCAATGGCTGCAGATACAATTTTAGTTCAGGTCAGACAGGGGGGATTCTTTCAAGGTCATTGTTAAAAACTAGCCACTACCTTCTATATAAGACTGGACTCAGTACCTTTGACTTGTCCTCTCCTTCCCTGGAGCCATCGGACTGGTTGCCTGCCGAAGTACAAGCCAGGCTGTCTTTGTAGGTTAGCTAGAATAAGCACCCAAACTTGAGCCCATGTATTTTATTAATGAATATAACACCCTCTTAGACAATGAAACACACCAGTGACATGATGGGCTCTTGAAAGAGGGTTGGGGTACATAGGTGAGTTGGCCTATACCATTGATACTTGAAAGCGTAGCTTTTACCACTATAGGCAGTATAAGAACCTCTATAAACAGCATACACAGAAAAACCAAAACACACTTATTCGAATATTTATATAGGTCAGTTTTCTCAACCATATGCCTGCCTTATGATTAATTTGCTCTTTTAGTTAACGCCACTAAAACAAAGAAGTTCAACATCCTGTTTCAGTTACAGCCACAGTTACAGAAATAAATATCTATGTTGTTACCTAACACAGGGATCCTATGGGAGCCCCGGGTCTGCAGGCTGCACTCCCTAAAGTCACTTCTGAAAAGGAGGAGGGAAAACCATGCATGTTGGAAACACAGCCTGCAATGCTCTTGCAGAAGCAGGGCTGACGGAATCTTCTTCCCCTATTTGCTCTTTCCTATTCTGCTGGGATATTTAGGGCAGCATAGGACATCAATTAGATGGTTTTATATTCTACTAGAATAGAGGCAGCTTTTTATAGTGTATGGGTGAAGCTGCATGAAGACATGTCAGGAGGGCATCTGAGGTACACAAGATTTCAAACCCAGCAAAGTCTCTCATACTGCATGTGAGTGGGTGACCCATTAGGGCCAAGTTTCTCCTGTAGACACTTTCCCAGTGAGAGCCAGCTGAGCACTAGCACTGACATATGGTGGTGACTCTTCAGCACTCCATCCACCTTGCCCTAGCCTCATGTGGCAGTAAAGATGGCCCCCTCCAGACACAGGGATGGGAAAGGGTGGAAACATATTCCACTTCTCTAGCTAGTAAAGACAAAAATTCACTGTGTCCTTTACAAAACCCTGTGTAGGGAAATGAATACAGCTATGACCCCGCTTTCTTCATAACTCCTTTGGGATACGGAATTTGGCCACTTATGCGTTCCTCCTCTGTATTAGACCATCCTATTTTTAGCTGTTCTAATTTGCTTTGAGTTTTGTGATGGATTTTTAAGACTTGATTTTTAATGATCTTACTTTAGAATGGATATGTGATGATAAACTTTGGTCCTGCTGCAACACAGTGTTTCACTGTTTCTTCCTGTGGATTAATGAGGTCAAATAAAATAAGGGAAAGACCACAACTCTCAGGTTCTGTCTTCCAGTTAATCTAACCCAAGCAATGACTTAATTCAGTGAAGCTTTTCATGTTATAACTGCACTCACCCTAGCAGGACAGTCCCCTAGAGAGATCCTTTACTGAAGATAAATGGATTTCTCTGAGAAAAAAGTGTACTGATCTTCATTTCAGAGGCATGTTCCTTGGTTTTTGGTAGTATTGGGATGTATTAGTTCCCTGAATGGGACATATCTCATATATCAGTTAAGACTTGAAATGCTATGAGTCCACTGAGGGTAGTAAAGGGAAAATCCCGGCTTTGAAATTCTTCAGTACTCACATGTATCTCTAGGGCATATTAAAAAAAAAAAAAAGTCTTACTTCAGACTTGAAACAGGAGGGGAAACCCCTGGGAAGATAGAAAGGAGAACCTGACATTTGTTTAAGACACTGTAACTGGGCAAATTCTGAGGAAAATGCTAATAAAGATGGAGAACCATAGGGTTCAGTGCCAGTTGCAGAAGATTACTGAGGACAGTTGTAAGGTCTATAACTGTCTGCAAGTCCCTAACTTTGGGCATCTTTTGGAAATTTGCAAATTGACACTTGAAACATCATTTTTCTTTTCCTCTCCCCATCTTTTCTAGGCATTTCAATTCTTGTCAGTGCTGTTCATAGAAGTCAACAACTGAAGACAGCAATTCCACTCTATGAAAATCACCTTTACTTTCTGCAGTGTTAAGCAAGACCAGTGGGAGAAAGCAATTATCATGGACTTGCTACTGCAGAAAACAAATGCCAGACAGTAGAGAAAATTAAAATATTATAGACTAGAAAGCAGATCACCAAAAGCAGATGAGCCTAAGGGAGAGAAATACCACTTTGATCTACAATACTCTTTAATGTCAGTCATACCAAGTCTGAAGGAAGAGTTTGGTCTCTCACCATCTTTTTGCTATGTTTCAGTTTAAGGTATGCAAAAAAAAAGTCTACTCAGGTATGTGCTAAATAAAGACAACACTTAAGTTTTAAAAAATGAAAAATTCCAAAGGAAAAAGATATATACATTTAATTTTAATGATTACACTTGCTACACATTTTTTGATTGGTTGATGTCAGGGAAACTAGTGATGGGCTACAAAAATTTCCCTGATAAGTGGAAGAACACTTTCCGCATTTCCTACTTTCCACACTTCCTACATTTCCAACACTTCCCAAAAGTGTTGGAAATGTAGGAATAATTTTGATATTATGTATGAAATTCTGGATGACTTTAAGGAATTAAGTAGTACAAATGGAGATATATTTAGCAGTAGAATCTGTGTCTTTGGTGTACAGCACAGTCACCAGCTATCCAATTACCATCACTGTTCTTTGGCCATAATGAGGCAAACGAAGCTGCAGGAAGCATTAGACAAAATTATGTTAATTGGTACAGAAGTGGGGAATATCAACCCACCCGGCTTTGAGAAGAGTTAGACCATTGTACAAAATGGATTACATTATATGATTGCCTGCAATAGCAAGGGCTTGTGTTCCAAGAAACCTGGATCTTCTTGTGGAAGTCAAAGTAAAAACAAGATTGAGCACACAAGTGCTACATAAGTTATTGAAAATATGCCTTGCAGCAAGATGTGAATTATTATATTTGCAGTAGCCTGAAAACTATTATTTGTTCAGGGTTTTCAGGAAATCAGGAGGCAAGGACTCTGAGAGTCTTTTGTCTGTACACAGTAGTTTTGCTTCGTTTTCTAAAATCATTGAGAAGATTAACCAGCAATGAGTAAGAAGGTTTAGGAACAGGGAGGAAAAAAAAGATACTTAGTTGCTTTGTTAATAACTGGATAAAGCAAAAAAGGATACTTGTGAGACAGAGTAGTAGAAGGATGACCAATAGCCTTGAAACTATCTAAAAACAGTGGGCACTGGCAATACAAATGTAGCTTGTTTCTGGCAAAGCTGTGCACTTCCAAGCAGGATCTGGGGAAAAGTCAGTGTTATCACAGTAGGTCTGCATGGCATCTGCTGCAGAGGAGTGTACCGCTCTTCAAAGTGCTGTCTGGAAATAAGTTACCAAGTCTTGTGACAAACACTTAAAAGGGATATACTGATTATCTTAATGGAAAGAAAACTCTTTGCACACATGATTGAACTTTCATGCTAACTGTATAAAGGATCTGGGGAGTGTGACATGAGTCATGGCTAGCTTTTTTCCAAGAAGAGTGCTGAATAAATTACTAGACAGGCAGCTACCCTGAGGTCAGTATATTGGCCTGAGGGAATAGGTAAAAACAGAAGAATGAAGGAATAAAGAGAAAGAGAGTGAGAGAGATTGAGAGAGAGCAGCTGCTTATATAATACTCTCTTGTTTCCAGGTAAATACGCTTTCTAGTGACTTAATTTTTTTCCTCTAATAACAGGCTGAAGGCTGTACTGAACTTTAAAGGCCTTCATTAGTTGCTAAGTTATGCTGAGACCAACCACAGTGTAGCTATCCAACAGAGATATTTCATTATTTTGTTACTAGACTGTTTAGCATCTCAATACGAGAAACAAAAAGCCCCAGAGACCAAGCACAAATTAGAGCTTTTAATCTTCAGGACAGCTAATCTTTCTGAATATTCTGGAACAGACATCTTTCTCCCTGATACTAGTAGAGATTGGTACTTAGAAGAGTTCCTCTTGTATCAGTGAGAAGTCTTCAATTGTTTTCTTTAAATGGGCATTTTTTTTCATAACCATATCAAGCTCAGCCACATGGAATTAGATGCCTTTGTTCATTCTTGAAGATTTGCCTCTCCTAGCAAAAATATTCTTGCCCAAAGTTACTGACTAGCCAGTTATGCAGCCATTCAGAAACATGCAAGGGTCTGTGTAGGGAAAAGGGAGATGTTGGTACGCCAAAGTTCCTGTGGGCAACTAGGAGGCTACATCTATCTTTGTCTGCAGCAAAAAGAGATCTTTTCCTCTGTAGTTTTGTTCAAGCTACAAAACATAATTGGACACTCAGTGATTTATTTTAAATTAAAATATATGACTCATGCTTGCACCATATCAGAACTGGTTTGATTTGAATGCAGACTGTCTCCCAATTCATGTATGCTTACTCCAGGAAAAGCAGCAGCAAACATAAAGGAGATGATTATTTCTCTGCTCCATCATTTCCTGTCAGTCTTCATCAACATGAAAATAAAATTGTCACACAGCATAAATAAGGTAATACGAAAATATGGTCACTGAGAGTGGACTAAAGGGTTCTTTCAAAGTGGAGGAAGATTCTCCTTTGATCATATTTGCACTTTCTGTTAATAGCTACCTGACAGAGAAAACCACACAGATAGATTTCTCTCTCCCTCCCTCCAAAGTTCTTCCCTCCAGTATCTGTTTTACTGAAGCCTCATCACATTATAAATGGCACCTCAGAGCTCTTTTTAATTACTGTCTAAGAACATGACTGCAGTTGAAAAGCAAAACTAAGATTAATTTTAAATTTTTTTTATACACCTTCAGCCACTTTCTAGATTACATCAAAGCTGAGTGGTGCAGTTGATTCACTGGAGGAAAGTAATGCCATCCAGAATTACCTTGACAGGCTTGGAGAAAGGATTCATGCAAACCTTTTGAAGTTCAACAAGACCAAGTGCAAGGTCCTGCATGTGGGTTGGGACAATCACCAATATCAAATACAGACTGGGGAATGAGTGGATTGAGAGCAACCCTTAAGAGAAGGACTTGGTAGTACTGGTGGATGAAATGTGCCAATGTGCACTTGCAGTCAAGAAAATCAAGTGTATCCTGGGCTGCATGAAAAGTAACGTAGGCAACAGGTTGAAGGAGGTGACTCTGTCCCTCTACTCTGGTCCCATGAGACCCTACCTGGAGTGCTGCATCCAGCTCTGGGGTGCCCAGTACAAGAAAGATGTGGACCTGTTAGAAACGGTCCAGAGGAGGGTCATGAAAATTATCAGAGGGATGGAACACCTTTGCTGTGACAAAAAACTCAGACAGTTGATAAGACACTTATTAATTATATTGATTATTATATTCTTACAGTAATAGTCTACTATTATAATTCTAATATTATATTATATTATATATTAATGATCATATAATAATCAATATATTAATTATTGGCTCAGATCAACTCAAGAGGGAGGAATGGACAGGTCAAATTTCATGAAGGTGAAGTGGTACCCTGCTCCATATCCCCACCCCTTGGAGCCTCTTTGGGCAGCCCTGGAGCAGCTGTCAGTCACTGGCACACCGGGAGCACTGCCCCACAGCCTATCTAAGAGACCTAGAGTGGCCAGTGGGCCAGAAGTTCCTCCTGGGGAGGTGGCCACAGGGATCCAGAGCAGATAAAATCAACACCATGTGGCCATTGTGTGATGACTACCCTGTCATCTCCTGGACTCCTGTAGCTGGATCTGCACTGGACCTGAGGTGCTAGCTATAATTTGTCGTTTTTTCTCTCTTTCTTTACTTCTTCTCCTCATCCAATTTCTTGATACTTGGGTAAGTTAAAGCCAAATGGGTTGCATTTTGCTAAGTTGTATGGGCTAGCAGGTGCCAAGTAACATTTTGTGGAATGGTTTATTTTGGTTGAATGTTGCCCCTTAAACTTTTGCCAAGTTCCCTTATTTTCTTAAAGTTTAGCAATAAAAGTGTGTTATTTGACCTCTTGAATAATGTGTGCAACATCTCCTATGCAGTCTCTCAATATATTAAAAGAACAGGACCCTTTTAATAAATCTGGCAAGTGAATCTTTGGAGCCTTGTCTATTTTTAAAGTAAAACCCCTTCAGTGAGCTCATAGCTCAAACCTGGGGTCTTACAGTTGGGGTTGTTTGGCCTGGAGAAGACAGGGCTCCAAGGAGACCTTGTAGCAACCTTTCAACATATAAAGGTATATAAAAAGAGAGAGACACTTTACTAAGACCTGTAGTGATAGTAAAAGGGGCATAAGTTTTAAACCAAATGAGAGTAGATTTAATCGGACATAAGAAAGAAATTCTTTTATGATAACAGTAGTGAGACACTGGAACATGTTGTCACATAAGCTGTGCATGCCCCCTCCCTGGAACTTTTCAAGAGCAGGTTGAATGGGACTTGGAGCCACCCGATCTGGTGAGAGATAACCATACCTATTGGGGTTGGACTACATTAACTTTAAAGGCCCCTTCCAATCCAAACCATTCTGTGATTATACAATTCTGTGATTCTATTAGAACAAACTGCTTCAGGATCTCTCTCTCCAATATGACTCTTGCAGACTGACTGCTATATCTAATTAAGTATACAGCAAAAAGGAATTCCTCCCCAACACACTAGAAATTTGTCAAATATTAGTAGTAAAATTCAGTTCAGCTGTGTACCAAGACATGCCTGGACAAGACTTCTAGGAGGTTTATTTCACTCATTATATTTATTCATTTTCCTGTAACTATGTTGGAAATTCAAATAATGCCAGGATGAAGAGTTTTGATTAAAAAAAGAAACAGCTAGAATCTCTATTCAATATCTTAGTCTACTCCATATTTCTACTGAAATATTTTTTGATTCAAGCATAATTTCTTTCTTTCTTATTCTTTTAGCACCTCCACTTTTTATCAATCATCTCACTAGAAAGGTTATTGCTGCAGAACTTCCTGCTGAGATCATACTAGGAAACAAAGGGAGTATCACTGAGGAATACATTTTCATATTTTTGGTATCACCTTTCTGCTTTTAATTTCCTCTCTATTTGTATGGGAGGAAGGGGAGAGTTCAGAGTACAGTGTCTGAAGGACTTACTAGATTATGTTCCTGTCATTCTCTGCTAATACAAGATTCTTCCTTGCGTGGCATCAGCTGCTGTTTTGCCAAGGCATCAAAGACCCAAAGACCCAAACAGACAAACATTCTCAGGAAGACTCATATCTCACTATTGCAAAGGCTTGTTTCATGCTTAGCCTAAACAGTCCTTTTAAAGGTCTTCCATATAATTCTATCAAATAGTAACACCCAAACTATTTTCCTTCCTTGGAATGTAACAGGCTTCCGTTATATGCAGATTTTTGTGAGAAAGCAGTTTGTTCTGTGAGCATCATACACAGTTGTTGCACTACCTAGTAATCCAGAAACAGATTAAATTTCATCCCCAAGATGTCATAATCCTTGTGGACAGCTAAAAAAAGCCTTAAAGAACAAAAATGTGCAGGCAACCTTAGCTATTGATTTTGTTATAAACTTCAGCTTCACAGAAGTAAAGGGTTCTAAGAGCTTGTATCTGTGCAGAACTTTGAAGATAAAAGTATTGAAAGTTCTTTCTGTAAATATATATGTGATAGCTATGTAGAAGAACACTGGACCAAGAGCCTCTATGGCTGAGAAGCCACAGTCTGAACTTGTAGTGCAGTAGCTCTTTGTTACACCAGACAGGATTTCAGTAATACCCACTCAGCATTCTTTTTTTTGTTTGTGTTCCAGTTTGAGTCTGTATATGACATGTTGAAAGGCACACACATAACTATATGCATATTCAGGCATTCCCTACTGCTTATTTTCTAAATCTGTCTTTCCAAACAAAAGCGATACTAAAATGGAGATAATGTTGGGAGCCTATGGAATTTAGTCATTTAGATTGAACAATATTCCAAGAATTTTAAAATTATATTCAAACACTTTTTTTTTTAATTACTAAATTCAGATTTAACTCAGAACATGGCAAGACATGGAAATACACACTTACAATATAAACAGTGTATGTTTCCTAAACATCCTATTTCTCACGCAAATGGAGGGAAGATGAAAATATTTCAAAATCAATATAGTTACATTTATTATTACTAATTCCATATTCCTTCATCATTACCATAATAATAATAATAATAATAATAATCTAATCTTGAAGTGTAGCTTGACTGCTTGTTTTCTAGCAACTTCCTAGTAATCATGATAAATATTTCTTACCAAAAAAGCCTGTAATGATCTTTCTTTCAAGGTTCCATTATTTTTGTTCCTGTTAATATCATATTTAGAAGATAAGAGCCAGTTCCTTTTGGGAAAGATGTTTCAGAAGTTAACTTTTAGCAAGGCTACTTCGTGTCTTCATAGGTACTACATGGCCAAAAAATTCCTTAATACATTCCTTATTTTCTTATCAAATCAAAAAGTAAGTTTAATGTGGTAATTCCTATAAAAGGAGTGCTTTTCCAAAATTCTGAAAATTAATGTATGAGAGAAGAGTAAAAGCTCCTGCTTTGCATCACTCCTACACATCTGATAGAAAATTCCCTTCCATGACTCACATGTGGTACAAGACAAGCAATAAGCCCACATGATTACTGTTAATCTTAACTTGCAGCAACCAAGGAAATATGGGGCTTTCCAGACCACTAGTGCAATGTAAGCAACTTTTTAGACTAATGAACTATTATTTCTGTCAATTCACTTGCATCAAATTTTAGACAGCACAGGGATTGCAGACAGAAACTTCCCAAGGAGCAAGAGCTTCTGGTGACTGACACAGTGCAATGGTTTGCACCATTGTCTGCAATGTGCAGACAGTGTGAGTGAATAGGAAAGGAGTAAATACACTACAAAAAGGATAGTCACCGCAGACAGTGAGTTTAGAGCTTCTTCAGTCGCCTGCCCACAAACCACTGATGTATGAGAAACAATTACAACTAAGTTTGTGTTCTCCTATAAATTCCCCATTGCAACTTTCTTCCCCTTAGAACTGGCCTCATCATTGTTAGGGTGTATTTTTACCCACATTTACTTGTGCAAATTAGAACAGATATGCAGTGAAATACCATTTGAGGTATCATAAAGCTGGAGGAAAATGTTATGGTGAATTAATTTGATGAGAAAATGCCAATCCACCAAAATAAAAATGTGTTGTTCAAGGTTTTTAGCCTCACAGCCTTCTGGCAAGCCTTGTGTCATGATGACACTAGACAGGACATTGAGCACCTGTGAGGCACATGCTAAAACTGCCTCAGGGACCTGAGGACTTTCAGAGGTTGTCATGTGCAGCTTTCCAGAATTCTGTGCGCTTTCCAATGGCAACAAAGCCCTGGGATCTCAATCCATTCTGAAATTTTTGCTTCTCCTGCTGGTGTAGGGAATCTGGCAGCCTTGAAAACCCTGACTCATGCCAAGACTCAAAAGTCTGTCTCTCATGCTCATTGATCTTGGCTCCTACATGACACCAGGGCTCCTAACCTCCTGGCTGTGTTACTGACTTTGCTTTCGTAGCCAAGCCAAGAGATGTAGTGCTCAGCTTTTCACTCTGGCATTCACTATGGATTTGCTAAACCAGATGATCTGACAAATTCCTAGTTTTCCTTATGTAGGTACCTTTACTTTTCATTTCAAAATGGATCATTCTTGGTTAGCAAGTCTGCACTCTTGAGTTAATGCGAGCTTAGCTTTATCTTTAGATGCATCTTTGTAAAGCCACAACTTTCTAAGGGCAAAATCAGCTGCTCTGCTCGTTGAATCAAACTATATCTGTGCTAAAGGATCTGGTATGGAAAAGATACTTCCAACAACAAATATTACATCTATATTTTTTGGCCAAGAAAATTACACCAAATTATCCTCAAGGTCTCTTTCAGTCTGATATTCTGTGATTCAGTATGTTTTTTCTTTGCACTCATATTTTAGTGTTAGGGGTTTTTTAGGTCATAATGGCGCTGTGCCAGTTGATCTCTGTATGCCAGCTGATCTCAATAGTCATGTGCCTTCTGTACAATGGTAAGACTTGAGTTACCATTATATTCTTTTTCAATTTTGTGGAAAGAAAACACCTCAATATGTGATAAGTGGCACTAAACTAATGAAATGCAATGTTGGTTTTAGGCTTCACCACCAAGAAATTCAGATAACATTGCTAAGTGGTCTTACACCTTTTTGTCCTCCCTGGCACAAAGTTAACTTGCATCTGCAGTGAAGACTGGGTCAGAGCAACAGAGGGATAGCTGCTTCCCAGTTATGTGGCTGGGAGCACATGCTGCAGCAGGTAGTTATAATGGGGAAGTTGTATTTTCTAATCCCAGTAAATTCACCTTTGAATAGAGTATGAAAGGTCTTTTCCATATTCTCTGCTGAAACCAAAGGAACAGACTCTAAGAGAAAAATATATAATTATTCCTTCTGTAAAGATTAAACCAGACAAAATTTGTTTTTTCTCAATTTAAAATCAATACAGAAAGAGTTCTGAAAACTTCAGGAACTTGCTCATCTCCAGTAGCCTCATCAAGAATAAGCCCCACAGCTCTGCTGCAAGGTAATTGGGAGAACTTAGCAGCAAATTCCCTAAACAAAACCCTCTAGCTCCAAATTTACACAGCTCCCCCCCACACTTTTTTTTTTTTTTTGAGTGAGTCTCTTTCAATGCTTAAAACGACCTGTTCAGACATCCAAAGAGTACTAACAGAATTCAGAATAACTCAAAGAGAAGTTAAATAGAATATTGCTAAGGTTGGTTGTGGGTACTAATTCTGCATCAGCTTCTCCAGTTATTGTGTTTATTTGGTTTAAAATCACATTTTCAATTTTTTTATTTGTGTCTTCCCTTTGACTTCAATGAAGATCAACACACAGAAAGGAAGGAGTGTATGAACTTTGGGCACAGAAAGCACACTACTTTAAAACAGTAGTTGCCAAATTTCTTGCAGAGTGAGATAAAGTTTAATGTAAATTTTTTATTACACTGATATATATTTCCTAATACTTTGCATGTAGATCATAAGCTAAAACACACCATTGAAATCTGTAGCTGCCTTTCATACTGTTTCATATAAAGCTTTCACTGATTGAGGTTTCTTGTGAAAGGATTTCAGTGTCCTGTTGAGGCTAAAGAGAAAAGATACAATGAGAAGGTCACAGGAATTGTGTTACCTCATGTGATTTGTCTCCCACTACTTAAGTTCCTAGTTTTCTCTTCCATATAATTTCCCTAAAG
This sequence comes from Empidonax traillii, assembly GCF_003031625.1. Taxonomy (NCBI): domain Eukaryota; kingdom Metazoa; phylum Chordata; class Aves; order Passeriformes; family Tyrannidae; genus Empidonax; species Empidonax traillii. Next base: position 208,050 of record NW_020955757.1, on the reverse strand, counting down.
TTCAGTTTATCAAATACGCTTTCATGCAGGATGGATGCAATACCAGATTTTTGATAGCTGTGAAAAACAAAAATAGCAGTGATATTTCACAAGCAATGCAGTCTGCTATTCCTAGATGATAATAGATTAAGATAATAAAATGCATATTCAAGAGCACGTTTTGTAGAATGCTTTGCAAGTCCCTGAGGTTTCCCTGTCTTCCTTGTACCCATTGAAACAGCTGAAATTTCACACTCAATCTGTGTCTTTGAAAGAGGGATTCCAAATAAAAATTGGTTTTTGTTTCCATGTAAAAAATCTTTCCGGATCAGTCAGTAGTTCCCTGGATCGAAGTGCGCACCTACAGCTCCCAGGAGAGTTTCACTCCACCAAGCTGAGTTTGGTTCCACCTTGCACCTTTGCAAGACAGGGGGGTTTAGAACCTCAGGAGGAACAATGGGTTAAATTCACTCAGCTGGCCAGTTGCCTCACTACAGGCAACACTAAAGATTTTGCAGAACTAATGTGGGGGTTGGTCTTTTGCCAGAAGAGCTAGACTCCAAAGTCTCCTTTACAGTATTCATCTTAATACAATGCTTTCTTCAATTTTCAGATATACTGCCTCTTTGTTTAACACCTTATTCCTAGAGACTTAACAGCAGGGAGTTTGGGTCCTTTATGTTTCCAAGACAGAGAGTAGGGAGTTATAGGAAGCCCAGGCTTTTCTTCCTTGCTCCTAGTCCCCAAGGACATTTTTGAATGGCATATATAAGGCATGTAAGATGAACCCACTCATCCTGCAGCTGGTGAGCAGCATCGGGGGAGAGATACAGCAGAGTAGAAATGGAGGACTGATTTACATCTATACAGAGAATCATTTCCACGTGGTCGTCCCCATTTGTGGCCTCATGGCCAATGCAGCCCATCCAGGACGGTGCTTACACGCTCAAAGCAATGTCATTTTAATATTTGAGTACCTGCTGTGTCATAAGTGAAACACTGTGTTTATTTGAATGAGCACAACATCCTCTGACAGAGGGATGTTTTCAAGGTAGCATTCCCTGACTTCTGAGAGTTTCTTATACTTCTTTACTGTTAGCATTGCAGAGAAAGCTCATGTAGACTCTAATACTATGTCCAACACAAGTTCAACTCTCTCTAGGACTGCAGCTTGCCTGGTCAGGACTGGACACTTGTTCTCATTGAATTCAATTACAGCTTTGCCCAGACCTTGCTGGAACAATAACATCAGGGGTTGTCATACATATGAAATGATGTTATAAGAATAATTTCAGGCAAAGAAGAAGGTCCAGACTAGATTAACTTCATGTCCAGACACTCCAAAGTGAACACTGCTGTTAGCACTAGTGGTGTCAAGCAGCAGGCAGGCCCCACAGAGGGGAGAGAACTAAGTCAGGTCAACATAGAGGTGCACATCCCCAGTATCACCTTCACTTCCAGTAGTAAGAGGCTGACTAATTTCTAAAGCATGAGAGGTAACATTCACTTTTTTGCCTAATAATTATGATTCTGGGAATTCATTGCTAATTTTTTTTTTTCTTAGTTCTTGCTAAACTACTCTGTGACATTCACTGTCAGCCAATATTTACTTACACATCTTGGAAAAAGCATGTCCTTTTGATTTACTGTCTTTTAATCTCACTTAAAGCCTCTTCATTTTGGGGGTGTTGGGCTGAAAGACGAAAGGCTTCAGTCCTGCCTTCCCACATGCCAGTCTGGAAGTTTGTGTGGTCCAGCTTGAAACCAAAAGCCTTGACTGCAATCCCTACAGCACTCACATCCAACCTACTTCTTCATCCCAGGGAGCAAGGAAGAACTTGTTCATGCAGCAAACACAGCTGTATGCCTCCTTCTGTGCCTGTGACATCCCAGCACAGACCACCAAATTTTTCCTACTAACAGCCTGTTAGAAGAGGTGATGGGCAGGGTTTGCTGCTGATTGCAAAGGGAGAGGAAAAGATGAAGGAAACACTGATCTAACCCAAAGGCAGGAATTAGTCCATGCTAGATGATGTGAAATACAGAAAGTATGTCTCAACAGAGCATGCAGTAAGCAGTTGTTCTGAATTAATGTAAAATTCCCCGTTTTCTCAGAAGGACTTTGTTTGACATAATAAAAAACAAAGGGCATTTGTGAGAAACACTCCCTATGCAGTAAAAATTTCAAGGCTCCTTATGCTGTCCAAGCATTATCAAAATAGATCAATATTGCAAATGTCATCTTCCAAATTGCCATCATTGTTTACATCTCACTCTGATAGAACCTCAGGAATATAACAAGCTGTAATAACTCCCTTTCTGACGTTAATGATTTCCCAGTGTGATGTGAGACATTATGCTGACACACGTATCTGTCTTCCTGTTGTGTACTAGGCAAAGTATTTTGTAAGAAAGAGGATGCTGCAGAAGTGAGAGTAGTCAATAATTCTTTTGGCCTACCATATTCTATTAATTTTAAATTTCTGTCATATAACCAATTCTTGGTACTTATATTGGCTTTTAATTAGCAATTTCAGCTAGTATAGAGGATCTTTTAGATTTTAAAAATGCTATGAAACTCCTGCTGAATACACATAGCCATTTTATATCTATCAAGCAAAACTGTTATAGATGGCTACATACAAAATACTATGCTCTTTCAAAACCAGCAATTTAATGACTGCTCTGCTACTAAATTCCTCAACTTCTCGAACTAGAATAGTTCATTTTCCCACTGAGATGCATGTCAGTGTGGTTGCCTTTCTCCTTTTGGTGCCTTTGATGAAGGCCAGCCTACAACTTCATTTGAATTCACTGAAACTACTACTACACCTAATCTTAGGTACATAGCTGCATGCTTGACAGAGTGAGAATTTTCTTACTAGTATGTCTTACCACTGGGTCAGGAAAAGAATGGCTGTTACTCTCTGCTGAACCCCAGAGTTTAAGGGGACACAGCTGAAGGAGTTGCATGAAGGAGTTGCACAATGACCACTCATATTCAGGGCTATTGACTGGATCCCAGAAACAGACGCCAGAGTCTACATGCAACAACTTTTCAAGGCAAAGATAAGGTATATGTAGACAGACAAGTGCAACTGATTTTTATTGTGAAGTAGCTCTGCACACACTCAAGACAAAGAAAGACAAAAAAAGCTGTTTACAAGCCAAAGGCAAAGTGTTTCCATAGCAAATGGTCAAATGCTTGGGATTTTCTGATTCTATTCCTCCTGCACCATGAGCCTTAAATGAAGTTAGTGCAGTCAAGGGATGGGTTACTGCTTTCTCAGCTGTTCACACAAAAGAACACTTTGCACCTGTTCCCAGTGAATGAAAGTTTGTTTTGTGTAAAAGCAGTTCATCACCCCAGCCTTGGCATCTGGGGGGTGGTGGAGCAGGCAGAGCCCAGACATGTTCTGGCTGAAATCAGCATGCTACTAAGGAGGAAGGGGAAGGCTGAAGGGCAGGTCCTGCAATCAAGTTTCATAAGATTTAACATGTAAACATGCCCCCACCTGAAGTTTGATGTCATAGCAAATGCAAACAGCAGGGATAGTCTGCTAAGTGTAAGCAAGAGAATGTGTATTTTTCACTTTAATCCCAGCTCTATTTATTTTACTGTATTTGCTTAAGGCTGGAGTAATTTTCCTATCTACCACTGAGGCATTATTCAGAAAAACCTGCACTACATTGTCCCTGTATAATTATAAAGCAGTGCACTCAATGCTTCCTTTGATGTTCTCTTAGATTTACATCTCCTAAACTGTTATTTGCCTCAGACATTGCCATTAGGTTTGTTCCAGGCCCTCAGCTAGGGAAAATGAGTGTAGATCTGTGCAATCTCAGGGAAGCCTCAGAAGTTCATGTCAGTGAGAGGGTCTGGACTATCTTGAAAAAGTCATTTCTCAGGTGACACAGTTATGGCAAGGGCATGGATTGTGGTTATAGCTGAGAAAACATGAGGAGCTTGGCAAGTATTTCTACATTAAAAAATAAAAAATATATTGAAAGCCAAAATCCCATAACTTAAATAGCAGCTTCTCCTTTTCTCATGTCAGCTGGTGACCCAGCAGTCTAAATGCTTCTCCTTAGCACAGGAATCACAAACAGGGCACATGGGCCATCCATCTGGGCCAGCACAGTAGCAGCGAGATAGACCTAGATTTTCTCTACATCTTCACTCTTCTGACCTTCAGAATATATCACCTCCCATCCCCACTTTAATCCTCAAGTCTTTACTTTGGAACTTATAATAAATCAATAGACAGCAGAAGAAAATCCCTGTGGGAGCAGCAATTGTTGTCCTATAATAAAAGCTTCAATTCCCCACCTGCCACTTGATCAGCAAAAAGCTTGGATTCCCCACTCCAGTCCAGATTATGTAAAACTATTCAAATCCTGAGTGACAGTAGTTATGAAGACAGCTGTTGGACTCTCGAACTGGAGGAGGAGCAAATGCTATGGAGTCCAGTAAGAGCTGTCTTTCTATTCACCCTCACAGAGATCCTTGCAATGCCTTTGTTTTTCCTTCTTTTTTTCTTTTATAAATTCAGGTGGAGGGATATGAATAATCAGTCAAAAAAGTTAAACATTCCCAAACCAAATGTTCTCAGAAATGCCCTTTAAAAACAGGCACTGATTCAGAGACTGTTCTCACAGTCACACACTCCCCTCCCCCCCACCCAGCCAATCCCCTTTCTCTCCCCACCATTTTTGAGTAATGTTACTTGTCATAGAAAGTGGCAGAGGATGGTGGGGTGATGCTGTGTGAACCAGTCGTTTTTCAACACCATTCAGCTTAAAAAGTGTCTGAGAAGAATATTACACTAGAAAGATGCTATCCTGTTTTCAGTCAATCCAATGTATAGGCACTCCTCTTCAGCACACTAAAACTCCACCATTGCCAAAATTACCATTCTTGGTGGTATTTAAAACTACTGTTTACCAACAGGGGTTTGAAATTCAGAAATACAAAGTGGTTTCCCATGACAGTGGTAACCATGCATTGGGGAAGCTAGAGCAAGAATCCCAGCCACTCACCATCACACTGAATTGTAAAAGCCCTGTTGACTTACCTTTGTTCATTGCATTCTGAATGCCCATGCCATAGTTACAGGAATAACTGGAGAGGCCTCTTGGTTTACACCTCTTTTTTACAAAGATTGGGCATCCACAGAAGTCAATAAGGAATGTTTTATTACTGGGAGGTGAATTAGGTCAATGAAGTTTTGCTGAATGTGCAATGTTCATTTGACCTACATTGCATCTGAGATTAGCTCTAACAGTACGATGTATCAGCATTTGATAAAACCTCCAAGATGCATAACAAAAACATACATGAAACATGCCTATTGCACTATGAACACAATCTTTTCAGCCTTGTCTCTAGTTCTGATCAAGAGCTTATTTCTTATCTTTGTTGCATTTGTAGAGCCACATTGTTCATGTACAAACCCTGGCCTTTAATTTGTTTGGTTTGGCAACACAGTAAAACAGTATCAATAGGAAAATTAGAGATCCCCTTTCTGTCCTTTTGCAGTCAGGTCAAAATCCTGGCACTTCCCAGGCTGACAGGCCGTGCAGAGCTCAGCCATAGCCCTTGCACTCACGCTCCTCCTAAGCCAGGATCAGGTTTGATTCTCATTACATGCTAGTTATCATAAAGGAAGGTGCCTAACCCCCTCCCAACCTAGTCTTCTGAGAGAGGTCAGATGAACTGCCTGCTTGGTTGCCTGATCAGGAGGTTAGCTGAGCCCATCTGACTTTTATATGGCTAAGAGCAAGTAAAGCGCGCCTAGACCGAAGGGATCGTTACATCTCCAGAGTTCGTGCCAGAGTTTCAGTCTGCCGCAGAATTGAAAAAAAAAGAAAAGGCTTAGTTTTCTTTAGTGTCTTTGATTTTACTAGCATCCAAAACATTCACCAATTCACAGTACTCACATTTGCAAATGTATCTATCAAAAAGTTTTATTTCTGGATGAAACTTTCACAGATGAGTACAAAAACAAAAATAAAAGCAATGGCAAACTTGAGTTCTGACGTAAACAGGATTGGTAAGCAAAGTATTTCATTTAATGAAATAAATTTATATAATTAATTTTAAATGGCAGGATTTGTGTCACTGCATTACCATTTACGTAATAATAAATACTTCTTTCTCACTCATTGTTTTCTATGAATTTTGAGGTAGTGGATGGGCAAGCAGAACTTGTATAGCTCTTGAAATTAACGGAACACTCCTGACTTAGAGAGATCATCAGTTTCCTTTGCAGGGATGAGGAGCATTCAGTGTAAGTTAAGTTGAAGTGAGAATGGAAGACATACAATCCTTTACAGAAACAGCTCTTCTATACTTTGCTATATTGCATTTATAGCTAATTATTTGACCGTGTGAATAGTTCACAGATGCAAGTTTCAAATATAAATATTTATGCACATGACAAACAAATAGCAGACACACATTCATTTTTTTATTAATCTTTTTTTCCTGAGAAACATTATTCTAGTATATTTAAAAGTTTCACAGAAGAAAGGGAGTAGGAGGCACTATCAGGTTCCATCTCTGCACCACTATTTGCTGCCAAAGAATGTATTCTAACAAGACTGGGACAATGAGAGAGAAAATCCAAAGTCTAATTTGAGAAAGAGATCTTTGAAAGGGTAATTCCCTTATGAGTATAAAAGTACATGGGTTCTTCTCTACCTCAGAGAGACTCAGTAGTAGTTTCAGAGTGGTGCTGCCAGTGGACATTTTCTGAATAAACAGTACAGTTGTTCTTCACACACACATTCGGAACACAGTGGCCTTCTGTTGCTGACATCAAGAGACTCTTCCAGGCACCTGGCACATCCTGGGATTGTGCTCAAACCATATGTTAATCCAGTAGATATTTTAAATGGAGCGAACTTGGCAGTTTAAGGTCCGTCCCCAGAGACAGCATTATCAGAATAGCCATTTGTCACCAGTGGGAGCAAACACAGGCGTCTATCAGACTCCTTCTTTCCATAGCTTTTGCCAGAACCTGATAGGAAAAAAAAATAACAGAACATCAGGAATAAGGGTTCTTGCTACACTTATTTATTGACAGTATATATGTATAATTTTATGGTATGTCCAGCTATCTGACCTGTAGCACTAGCAAGCACAGCTTTAACTAGTGGAATCTCAGGAAGACCCCAAATTAAATATGTAATGTTTCCATCTCCATTACATATGTGTAATATTTCTCATTCAGCATTCAGATCTGACTGTGTGCGTTACCCAAAACATAAAGCTATGCAGTTTCAGTCTTTATCAATTCCTTCATTCTTCCGTCTTGAACTATTCCAGACTTCAACACACGGAGTTCAGAGAGAGTTCAAGCTCACTACTTACACCAGGAGGGCTAAAATATTTGGTTTCCATTTCACAGGGATCATTGCAGGTTCATAGAGCGGGTAAAAGGCGACGCCTAATATTTGTGCCAGCCTGGCACTCAGTCCATGCTGTTCAGCCTCCTACCTGCGTTCCTCGCAGAGCTGGGATGGAAATCATTTGTGGCTAGAAAGGTTTGACACATCAAAGGGATGCTGTCAAACTGGTAGGCTTAAAATGTTATCTGTGCTCTCTTGTCTACGTTTGTTTGCAAAATCCACATTATCTTTTCAATACAGAGATGTTTTCTTTCCAGGCACAGCTTGGAGTGAATACTTTTCTAGGTCAGTATCACTGTCAGAATTGGTAGCAGCCTTAGTCCAGTGAATATGCAAGGGGAAAATAAAACTAAGTGCCCACACACAAAAAAAGGGGGAAAGAGTAAAGACATCTTAGGGATGGAATAATTTTTTCAGAGTTGCAGAGCATTATCAGAAATAGCTATGAGAATTAACAGATTTTTGAAAGGTAGGGAAATTATATACCATGTACATTCCCAAATCTAGGTTTCAAATCTCATATTTTTAAAAAAGGCATAACATATAGGTTTATTTTATTGATTTGTTTGTAGCTTATGATAAAAAATGCATCATCTGACAGGTATTATCCACTAAACTACAGTGTACACTAAGGGAGCAAAAAAGAAGAAAATTCTACATTCCTTCAGATGGAAATGTTTTCAATAAATGGAAGATGAGAAGATTATCATTGAAAAGTGTGTTCCTAAAATTAAGAAGTGCAACACTTTTTTTAGACTTCCAGTCCTATTGAGGCATTTGCTCCAAAAAGAAACTGACAGCAGCAATAACAAAAAACTGCTGCTGAATGAACACAACGTTTAATTTAATGATTTAAACTATGATGTACAAATGAATGTTATCCCTTTGGTTTTAACAGATTAGGTGGTGAATCTTTATCACACCAGTGTAAGTGGGAACATATTCCGTTCTCTTTACTTAGACAGCAAGTTCCAGCACAGGGCATGCAGACCATGGCAGAAGGCAGGGCTGGTCATGGGAGGGTTGGAGTGACTTTCACCCCATGGAGGGTACAGCCCTCATTTCTGGACTTGAAAGTGACCCCAGCCTGACAGCATGAAGGCTTGCCCTTTCCTGGGTACAGACAGTGCTACAGGTAAGCAGTCAGCAGTACCAGGTACAGACAGAGCTACAGATAAGCACTGGCTGTGCCTTTTGTTCATTTCAATTGCCTCTGACCCGTGCAACGTGGTCACTTGCTCCATGTCATGCTACAAACAGCGAACGCATTCCTCCATCCCTTTGCTTCAAATCAAATGGGTCTTGTAAGTACGTGTGGGTGGCAGGTTTGTAAACTGTAGGCTCCCTAAGGCAGAGCCAGTGTGATCTGATTTTCCTGTACAGAACCCAGCAGAATGAGCCCCTAAACCTGATTTGCAGCCTCTAGGCACTAAAGTAATATCACTAATTTAATACAAATGACAATAAGAGGAAGGGACACGCTATTCACAGTACTGACTTCCCATCCACAGATGCTTGGCAAGACTTCAGATCTGCATTTAGGGAGCATGTAGGCTTTGCTGAAATGGCCATTCTTTGTACAAATATGCCTCCAAGCAGCAATAAAAAGAAACAGATGCAGATTAACAAATCACATACCTGTTGCACTATACATGTAACCTAATGGATGTGAATAGTCCTACTGCTTTGCATCTGTTACAGGTTTTGTTGAAGGCATGCTGGAGTCCTCTCCCACCATCAGCTCCCCCAAAGCGAGGAGTCTGGTTGCAAAGAGAACAGCACCCACACAGAAACTGGGGGACACCAGAGAAGGGCGAAGCGGAATACAACCGCCTTCACTCTGCCTAACAAGCTCTCAGGATTCGAGGCATCTTGTGAAAAGTTATCTCAGCTGCCTCTGCCTTCCATGGGCAGATCGATGGGGTTTATTCATCCCAATACTTAAGGGGCCTGTTATTAATCAATAGTGGTTGGAGAAGAGCAGAAGCCTGGATATCCTGCCTACACTGACCACTGAATTTGTAGATGTCTGAAGTTGGGTGAAATAAATCTCACTTTGAAGGCTGGCTGAGCTCTTCTGCCACAGCAGTCAAAAGTGAAGTTAGAGATGAGTAAGTGCATCCCCTGCTGTCTAGGGCAGTCAGAGTTCAGTCACAGGGCAATAGGTAGTTGTGACCTGTAGGCAAGCACTTACAGTCGGTGTCTACTTTTGGTGTCATGTTCCTCCTCCTTCTACTGACCAGAGACAGACACTGGCAACCTCAACTAGAACAAGGCTATTGTTCTCCTGATCTTACTCACTGTCATAGGTGTGACAACATAATCATTTACCCAGACGAGATGACTCAGAATCCTCAAGAGTTCCCATAAGAGTTATGGATTTTGATGTCCCTATGCATTTTGAAGAAGTGATTCAGAAGTGGAAAGTGGAACTGCCAAAGGTCATGGTGAAATAGAGTTCGTAAATAATTTATTTTATCCCCAAATGGATCAAACCTGATTCTAAAATTCTGTAAATGAATCCTTTCTTTATATATATATATATATATATATATATATATAAAGAGAGAGAAAGAAAACTGTTGTGGGTAGAGTCGTATGTTTGTTTGTCTACATACCATGAGTTTTCTGTAGGTAGTCTCAGAACCCTGCTACTTCCTCCCATTTTTAAGCTGCCCTCTTGTGTCTTGTTATCAGCTGTTTTCAACTTGCATGAATTCACACCTCTGTTCACCTGCATCCTCTTGGCACGTACAGAAACTGAGAGTCAATGACCTTCCATGCTACCTCCACTTCTCCTCTCAAAGGAGCTATTATGTGGCTCACTGGAAGAGAACAAGCCCAGTTCTGTTTCAGTCAGCATGACTCTTACAGTATAAACACTGAAAAAAAACCCTCTCCACGTAGCTAGCCTCATTTTGCATTAGTCAAGAAAGGTCAAGGCAAAATTGGAGTCAGGAAAAAATTGGTCAGTACTTGGAAGCAGTCCCACTTGAGCCTGATTTCCTGTTTCTGAAAAAAACCCAACCACACTACCTTACATTATCTGAATCTGAAGTTTAGTGAATATTGCTACTCATGCCCCACAAACACTTTTTACACACAGTAATTCCTTGAGTGCCTTAAGAAACGCTCAGCATAATTAAGGAGTCTAAGGGGTTACCAAGAACCAGAAAAAAAAGCAAAATCTGAGATTTGTATTCTTTCCATCTCTATTTATATTAAAGTGTTGATTTACCTCTAAAGTTAGTGGCAATTCCTTCTAGAAATACACCCAGGCAAACAGAAGAAACCAAACAGACAGCTTCCCATTCAGTCCCCAGACCCACTATTGTGGATTCAAGAGTAATTCAGACAGTTTGAATTTCAAACTGGGAAAAGGCAGACAAAGTTGGTTTGATCTTTTGTTATTTTGTTAATCAGTCTAGAAACATGAAAGCACAATGTACCTACTATATCTGAAGTAAAATAATTAAAATATCAGTTTGTAGAGAGAGTAATTAGATTCATTATTGATTAAATAGCAGAAGAAAATGACAGTTTGTTAGCTGTCTGTTTTTAATGGGATATCTGTCAAAGAAATTCAGTACCCCCATTCCTTTCAGCCTCATTTTTCCATCTGGCTGCAAATCCTCATGGACAAACCAAATAACAACGTGACACAGACAATGAAATAACCTCTGGGTTTTATTTGAGGCTCCAGGAGGTATGAGAAAGCACTTCACATTACTGTTCCAGCACTGTAGGTGTTCAATAGATACACAGTTGTATTCCAGAGAAGATATCTTCCACAGTAGCATTAACTAGCAGTGATTTTCTTGCTCCTCAGTATTTCTTGTAAGCTGTCTGCATCCCCATCTTGACTGCCCTAAGCACAGTGTTTTATGATTAGAGAGAGAAGTATCTAGGTTTTGGGTATTCTGGTGGTTTTTTTTTTTCCTTTCCACAGCAATCGACTGTCCTCTCTATTATCCTGGATTATTTCTGAAGTGGAAAAACTAATCTCTTCTCATCATACACAAATAAAATATCACCTTCTCAATTTTCTTCTGAATATAAATTCTTTAGTCCACATTAAAAGGGAGACTTCTGCAACAGTAACCTGGTTTTCCCTATCTGAAATGAAGGGTCATCATGGCTCACATTTTTCATTGATGGTGAAGGTGTGAAATTTTTCAAAATGCAATGCATTATAGGTGCATGAGTCAGTCACTGACCTCTTCATCAATGCTTCATAAGAAGTGTTATTATGTTCCTCTTCATAAGAGCCAGATGATGCAGTCAGCAAAGACTGAAAAAATGAACCATTTTATTCCAGAAAATACTTTTGATACTCCCTGATTCACAGCAATAAAACTTTTTGTCTCCAGATTCCTCAACTTACCAATAACATTCTTTATTTCCTATCTCCAGATACCCAAATGATGACTCCAGCTCTATTTCCCCCAACAACTCTGCATGTTTGTCAGTACAACTGATGTCTTCTCCCACTCTCTGCCATATGCTTTCTACTCCTTGTTGCCAACCTCCTAAAGCTGTTCATCTTGTTTTCTCACCAGCATTTTCTCTGGCACAGTTCAGTCACTGCTCAGAGCTTTGCAATATCCAGCAGGGCAGACACAGTTTGTGTAGTAACACATTCCTGCACATGATTATGTCACTGCCCATGAATGAGCATGAGCATTCCCAGGAGCAGAGCACCTGGGAAGCACCTGGGAAGATGTAACTTGGTGGGGACAGAGCTAAACAGTCTGGAAGCAAGGTCTGTCCCAGGAGAAAAAAAAATTGCCTACCCAGACTGATACAATTCCAGGTCTTTCCTCTCAACCTGAGATGTTCTGCCCCTCCATGACTGGGCATAACCTCCCCTCACAGCCTGGCTCAACCCCAAGAATCATGTCCCCAGTGTCTCACCACCCTAATTATAAAAAATTTCTTCCTTATATATACTCTGAATCTACCCTCCTTTAGTTTAAAACCATTATTCCTTGTCCTATCCCTAAAGGCCCTGCTAAAAATTCTGTCCCCATCAACTGGAAGAGAATGACATTCAGCGTGACAATGGCCATGAAGGACAGAGAGGGAAACATGTCAGAAAAGTCTCCCTGCTGCCTTGCTCAACTTTAATGTCTGGTGTACTGAGTCAGATTAAATAAAAGAGCAAACTCTGGGACTTCCTGGTGGAACTGCTGCCTCAGCTCCTGTATCACACCCACTTACAATGTCGAGCACAGACTGTTTATACTTCACAAAAGATGAGCAGCTCACAGAGTGAGGCTGTCAGAAGTCTCACAACTGGTTTATTTGCTCTGGTTATTGTATGTACAATGACAAAGCTTGTGTTGCTCCTACTCTGAAGTATTAGGTATGTGTACGACACCAGCTAGACAACTAGCTGTGATAATCCACTTCTCCTCAGTATTGGCAATACTTCCCAGCTCTGCGTTGACCTCAGAGAAGCTTGTGCTAATCTCTGTGTTGACTGCCCTGGGGTGTGAGAATAAGGTAGCAAAGAATGTTCATTATAGTCTTTTACTATTGACCTGGAATCAGCTTGCCAGTCTTTAATTATTAGCCAGTTATAAACCAAGGAGGACCATGAAGACGACTGAGGGCTGGAGGAACTCTCCTATGAAGACAGGTTGAGAGAGTTGGGGTTGTTCAGCCTGGAGAAGAGAAGGCACCGGAGAGACTTTATAGCAGCCTTTCATTATCTAAAAGGGACCTACAAGAGAGCTGGAGAGGGACTTTTCACAAGAGCATATAGTGATAATAATGAGGGTAATGCCTTCCAACTGAAAGAGGGCAGGTTTAGATTAGATATAAGGAAGAAATTCTTTACTATGAGAGTCATGAGGCACTGAAGCATGTTGCCCAGAGAAGCTGTGGATGTCCCATCCCTGGAAGTGTTCAAGACCATGTTGGATGGGGATTGGAGTAACCTGGTCTAGTGGAAGGTGTCCCTGTTCATGGCAGGGGAATGAGGTGATGGCAAGTGGAATGAGATGATCTTTTTCCCAGGGCGCCTCCAATTTACTAGATGCTTTTGTGTGCAGGTAACATGATCAAGTTTCTAGACAGGAGAGCCAGTAAAGTTAAAGAGCTACTCAGGTCACAAGCCAGAGAAGCCCAGTTCAGCGATGTGAGATCCATAACTCTCTAGGTCTGCAGCTGATGGCTGGGTAGGTTTCCCTACTATATCTCCAAAACATCCAAAACTATGGTTAGTCATCCCAAATGAGGCTTATATCTATATTAGTCTGTGAAGAATCACTTTCTATCCTCTTCTAGCTACGTTAAGCCAATTTCTATTGACGGTAGAGGAAACCTGTACACCTACCATGCACACAGACATTTCCCTGTAGACAGCAAATTTAGTTTCGTTTCTGAGTTGAAACCCATTCTGTAAAACTGGCAAGGAACAGACAGAGCAATCAAACTCTTCCATTTTCAGCAGCTCACTAATGTTGATACCTGAAAAAAAACAGAGGCAATTTATATATCATCCAGAGAGAGAAAGCAAATTATAGTGTAAAATATGAAGCTGGAAAAAAATCCATCTCAGGGTTTTGGATTAGATATAAATGTGGGGCAGAGTAACATCACTGAAGACTAGAACATTTCCTCATATCCAGGCAAAACACTTATATTCCATTCTATTCTCTGTCAGAGAGGATTTGAACCTATATATTTTACTACTGGTATACTGTCCTAAGAATCAACCTATCACATGTGGTGTTCTTCCTGCTTCTTCCCATAGTCACTGCTCTTTGGATGAAGGCATTAAATGTTTACTCATCCTAAAACTAAGAGAAAGATTATATTTAACAGTCCTCGGGGCACTCAGCAGATGAATGACCTCTGCTCCAGTTCCTGAGCTCCATCAAGAGGGAAAACAGCTTTGAACTAAACTCCGTAGACAGAGAACTGAAACTTTTGATTTGTTTTGATTTTTTTTTAAATGGATATCAGGTTTATAGATAACAAAAATCACTATGATTGAAACTTCAGACAAAGCATTACAAATATGACCTATTGATCCTTATTTTGTCTTGGTGTTTGTTCAAATGCATTTGGTCAAACTCAGTTACCATAAAAAAGCAGTGGAAGTAAATTAGAAGAAAACTCAAATAAAATATCCCACTGCCTGTTGAAAGGTATGTATTCAACAGGGGGTTCTATATGTTAGTAAGTTCTCCCTCATAAAGACTCAATTCACATATGAAGTATAAAAGATATTTTTAAAAGTTTCCTTTAAGCCAGCAGGAAGGTAGCCCCATCAGTCTGGGGTAAAATATTTCCGAGAAAACAGTGAAAGCATCCACTTTCCAGGATACCCACAAGATTTATTTATGTTTAATCTGTCAACTGTGTATCTTTTAAAGGTAAGATCCTACTCAAGTTAGTGGGAGTATTTACCTGCCCACCATATCAATACCATGTCTACAGAGGGTAGTAGGTTCTTTTTCTGTACATATACAGAGTGGCAAAACCACAGTAAGTGGTCTGTAAATCAAATGAAGACACCTGGCTTTTGTGTGCAAGACCAGTACTCTAATTAAGGACATGACACACTAAATTATATGCTGTGCACAAACAGGAGCTATTCTCAGCCAGCTGAAAGCCTTCCACCAGAATACTGTCCTTACCATTTCTATATTCAGCAGATGCCAAGAGTAGTACACCTGTCCTTCAGAAGGAACTACTGAAACACATTACAAACTGTTGAAAATCTTTAGAAGGAACTATCCGAAAGCACTGCAAAAGGGATGTTTTCAGTGTCAGTCACCAAAAACTGACTTAGTTCTTGTTTCTTTGTTCTGCTAGCTGAACAATGAGTATTCAGCATAGACGTGCAATGTATAGGGAAGGAGAGTAAAGATGAAGATCAAGCACTGGATGGAAATCCCAGGAACAGATCTCAAATTAATTGCTTTTGAAGTTATGGTAATATTGACAAAGATGCACTGTACTATATTTGCAATGAACTTTTCCATTATTTGCTTCATCAGATGCTGAAAAGAAATGAAAAACCAAATACTGTGCAGCTTGCAGACTACTGAAAGGCAGATGGGAATTTTATAGTTTTTCGGTTGGATGATGGATGGATCTTCAGAAAAAGAATGACTCATCATGATTTTCACAAATGAAAAAGAAACATTTGCTAAAGTCCAGGGTTCTGTGCTAAGAAATCCCTGAGTTCTCTCACTGAGTCCCATTAGCACTTAGGTGTAATTTTCCTGGACACTGTTGAATTTTTCTTGGACTTTATTAATTCCTGATGAAAATTTACATGTTGGTGTATGAGAAGACGTCAAGTGTTATTGCGTAGCATTCTTGCAGATTAAATTGTTCATTACCCAGGTTTGTTGATGAAGACTTGCTGCATGGTTTGTAGGGCGTGATTTCTCTCATTAGAATCCTCTTTCTTTAGTTGAATTTAACTGTGGTGGCAGTTGCTGCCATGATCCTCAGAGCTGTGCAAAGTTTATGATACTGATTACAATTTGCACCACAGAGTTCAAAGGAAGTTGGCTTTTACTGCAGAAAAGGAAGAAAAATACAGAAATCCAGCCTTTGAAATAAGAAAGGAACATTCAACACTTCAAGGTCAAGTACATACGTGGGAAGCCAGTGAAGGTTCTGCTTTTCATGACTGTGGGCCCCTTTTATGAAATTACTGCTTTGCATTTGCCCTCTCCTTTTACTGTCTTCCCCCCGATGCTTTGGTTGAAAGCAGGAAGTAGAGCAGTGGGTGGAAGCTCACACACACAGGAAAAAAAAAGTTACAACATTTTCCATGGTCAGAGCGGGTTGGGGTTTGCACAGAGAACAGAGAAATGTTTAATTTAAAATGTGGTGAACCCAAAACTAGTTGTGCCCACCTCTAGGTGTAACCAAAACAGGGAAGGCACATTAAGTTCAGTTCCACTGAAAACACAAACCAAGCACAAAATGCAAAAGGCCAATACAGAATGGTGAAGGTCTCAACTGATGCAGAGAGAAAATTCCCCAGGAAAGTATTAGCGTGGACATAAGCCAGCTGTGTTATTTAATGATGGGAAGCAGGTTCCCTGCAGCTCAACTTTTTATGTTTTCTTGTAACAGCCTAGCATTCCATTTGGGCAATATTCACAGTTTGCAGAGTCACTCAAAAGTCTGCAGATTTTCAGTGAAAAGCCATTAAACCAGTGTGGTTCTCACTTTGCAATAAGCATGCCTGTTCTTTGTTTCTTGTTTCCTTGCACTCTACATCTCTGTTGCAGTTTCACATTTTTTAATTTTGATAGAATTTGATTAATCATGAAACTTAAAAAATACACCTGAAAGTGACATTCAACTCTTTTTGATACCTCAAATCCCCTTGATGCTCAGTGGCCTGCAGAAACTCCTGCAAGTCATCTTCAGAGTAAAAATACAGCCCAGCAGCCCACAGATACTGTGCAGACTCCCATCTTCCTCTATCTTCCATTTACAACACTTAGCATGTACAAAGACCAGAAACTAGGCAATCCCCCAGCTAAGATCACCTTCCCCAAAGTGAAATCACTGTCTCTGATGGCATTGCCTCCGGTTTCCCTACAACATTCCTTTCCTGCCTCATGAAGAGAAAGGTTCAGCTGTAGGTTGATAAACACGTGAGAATATGGAGAAATTTTGTACTTTGGAGATGTTGGGCCTTTGACTGCAGTGAGTTAGGGTGCACACTGGCTTCAGTCATGATCTGTCCACTCAACAGCTGAGAGCCTAGGGTGCTACATCTCACTTTGTGGTGTTTAGGCAGACAGAAAGGGTAAAAACTGTCCTAGTTTAAGCTCACCTGTGAACATGGCACTGCATGTTCCCACATCAGATGGGTATCATGGTAATCATAGCCTGAGTAGAAAAAAGAAACACTGTAAGCCTGCAAACTTGCTTTCTGTTACAACCTCTTGTTTTCAAGTGCTTGTATCTATGACAAACATGAGGTTGAGTTTTTCCAGACGAAGTCATTGTTCTAAAGGTAAACAATTATTTTCAAAACTAGGCACAATAACATTGTAGAATTATTGTCTGAGAGGTGAGAGGAGTTGCAAATACCCCTTTGTTGCAACAAAAAATTATCTGCTCTCCCACTGACTTATTTTATAGCTGAGCTGACTGTTGTTAGCACTCAGTGTGTTTAGCTTATACATACTTAAGCCCCTAAACGGTACCTCAGGAAGGCTAAAGTACACTTTGAAAAGAAATATTTATGGACTGTGTACAGGGAGCAGTAAGAACATAGATACCAAGAGAACAGCTCTGATAAAGCAGCCGACAGGGTACTCTGATAAGAATGCTTCTGCTGTAGTGTGTTGGGACTGGCTGAGACAGAGTTAACTTTCCATATAGCAGCCCTCACAGTGCTGTGCTGGTAGCTAGAAAGGTGTAGATAGCACACTGGCACAGCACCAAGAATGTCTCTCCAGAATTCCCACCTCACCATAGGCCAAGGTTGATCAAGAGCTCAGAAAGAGACACAGCTAGGACAGCTGACCCAAGGTGACCAAAAGGATATTCTGTATGGCATCTGCTCAGCAATAAAAGCTAAGAAGAGACAGCAGAGCAGGGGAAGGCATTCATTATTACTATCTGTACTGAAGCCCTGCTTCCCAAGACATGGAGACATGGTTGGACATCGCCTGCTGATGTGGACAATAAATCTTTTGTTTTCCTTTTCTTCCATTTGTGACCCTTGCTTTTGGTTTATTAAATTTCCTTTTTGTGGGAAAACAGATTTTCTTGTCCCACCTATCCTTCTAAGGAGGGAAGTG
Organism: Empidonax traillii; assembly: GCF_003031625.1. NCBI lineage: Eukaryota > Metazoa > Chordata > Aves > Passeriformes > Tyrannidae > Empidonax > Empidonax traillii. The sequence continues at coordinate 189,862 of NW_020955757.1, read as the reverse complement.
ATAAAGTGGCTTTGTGGACACCCAATTAGCTACAATACCACCCCTTTCTTTCCCAAAGAGACATCAGCTAGGGGAAAGCACTCTGATTAGTGAGTTCTCCTAACTTCAGAGATACAGAGACTGTATTTACAGCTGAAAGCCTGAGTTATTAGGGAGGCTGGAACTGAAACCTGTTTCAGCTTGTAAATCACAGGATTATGTGCCATGGGCCAAGCTCTGTTTTGATTTGGTACATGTTAAAGAGATTCTTATCAGAGTGCCCCATCTAAACATCCTGAAAAGATCACATTTCTAACCCCACAGCAAGGAGCAGGTGTTATTTTCCATTATAACTTTATGAGTTAAAACACTCAGTAGAAATGTTACAAAATGTTCAGTTCTGTTAAAAAATACTTACTAGCTATACACTGAGCAACCCTCCAAATACACGATAGCTTCCGGGACACCAAAGAATGCACAGACTGGTTGGTAAATTGCCTTTGAGTCAAAAATAGCAAGTGCATTTGTTGAGCAAGGTCATTACAGTAGTTCCAAACTTGCGGTCAGCAACAGCATGCTAGATTTTGCTGAGTCTGCAGTTTCATAGCAATACAAATATCAACAGACTGACCAAGCAGCACAGAGTCAGTTTTTTGTAACTAAAGCACTGCAGGATGTGTTCAAGATTGATTTATTAGAAACTTCATCCACAGTGAAGTTAGAATTTCCCCATTATAGCCTTTTGAAGTGCAAATGTGAATAAAATTACACCACGTAGCAAAACCAATACGTTTTATCCAAAGCTTTGCATATGATTTTGATTCTAAAATGCACAAGTCTTAACACATTTTGTGGAATGTTTATTTGTTTTTTTCCAGCTGGAGATACACTCAGATCCAAGAACATCAAAAGATAAAGTAGTTCCACTAAAGTTTCTCCAGGGAAAAGACGTAGCAATCCCAACTATTGAAAGAAACTGCTAATTTACATGAGATGAGGTGTATTTGGCTGCAGCAAAGTACGTTTCTGGTTGTCTGTCATATCTCTGTATCTCATAGTCATTGCTGAACTTTATCATTACAATAATCTGGCCTTGTTTTTCCAGCACAGTGTGTACTTTATGTGCATAGGAATTGATAAAAAGATCTCAAAATGAGTTTTGTGGGTGGTGAAGGTAATTGGCATCTTCTTGTGGTTAATTCCATGTGCAGAAAAGAAAAGAATCTGCCTTAGTACTTATTGGGAATAAGTAACTTAATTACTTATTCACCTAGCTGTAGTTAATATCTGTAAAAATACCTTCAGTCTTACATCTAGTCAGGAATCATCATAGGACTATCTTTTTACCATCTCCACCTTTTCCTTTCTTGATCCTCTGGAAAAATCCAGAATATTTTTTTTAACAATATGTAGAACTGAACAGTGTTTTTTCTATAATGTAGCTACAGCTGGCTATAGAATGATTTTAAATGAAACAATATTCTTTGGTATATGTCATTTCTATAATAATATTTTGACATTTCTGTAGGATCCTATTAGCTTCCATTCTATTCTGGTATTTCCACAGAAGCCCAAATACCAAACATTTCCATTTCCATAAAATCTATGTTCCTGACTCATTTCTGCAACATCACTGTCTCATTCAAGCAGCAGTCAAGTGACTAATATCTTTCCTTTCAGTTCCTCACTCCACTGCTGCCTGTTCCAGATTTCTTTACCACCTAAACTTATTTTATTAGGTTCTCAAATTAATGTTTTTTAATCTCTGATAAATGTTTTGTGCGAGTGAAAATAGAAGTGCAGTATGCCTTCCCATGTGCTCTTAAACATGAGCTTTTCAAGGTTTGAAGGGTGGTAGGGAAGGGATAAAAGTCAGACAAGAGACAAGAGGGAGCCTCTGCTTGCTGGTGATAGAGCTGGTAGGACTGTCAATCCTGCTCATGGGACCTACACTCACAGCAGCAATGTACCATTGTCTACATCGCTTGTATAATTTAGCTTACTAAGTAAAATTGCCAAACAAGATTTATTGGGTTATTTTTTCTGCCAGCATTTAGAGGATAGCTGGGTCCTCTCTGAACCACAAATAATACCACCCAAGGACAATGCCAAGGAAATATGATATATAGGAAATTAGAAAAAAAAAATAAAAAAGAATACTTCAAGGATTTTAATTTGAGGCGGCGGCAAGTTTTAGGAGTATGAATTACCATTTAGTTAAGAAGGGAGCAGGAAGCAAAAAGAGAGCAGTGGCTGAAACAAAGATGTCAATCCAAAATTGCTATTTGTTGATGGTTTTGAGCTGTTGGGCTTGGGGTTTTTTTTTCCCTTTTTAAAAGCTGAACATAAAAGGTCTTCTTCAAACACTCAGCCATCTGGCCCTTACTGGATTTCAATGCAGCTCCTGAAATCTGATCTGAATTAATATAGGCAATAGTGTCCTTTGAAGTTAGCAAGCACATAAACACTGCTTTATCAGTAGGGCCATTCATACGGCAGTAAGTGATTGTAGAGTAAATTTATCCTGCCACATACTGTCCCAGCACAAAAACCATTCCCAACAAAGCATCTTATTTCCAGGATGAGATCCCACTCCCTGAACACACACAGTCTCCAGTTACTCATGTGATGTGTGGGACACTAAATAGGAACAAGAGTGCGATTGACCCCGTGACCTCTGGGACAAGCTGCAGGGTTGTTGTGCAGGCTTCTGCAGCCTCAGTTGCTTGATGATTATGTAGCAACAACAGTGTGCTGAACCTTTAAAAAGATCTGAAAACAAGGTTCTTGTGTTGTTCAATAGCTATGCACTGTCAAAGTGCCTGTCAGGGTCTGCTTCACAGGATGGCACAGAACAAACTGATCTGTAGTTTGTAATTTTATCCCTCTGCCCAGCACAGCATAGCAACAGAGTTTTCTAGCTGGCTCTTCTGAGAGACCTCCTGCCCACAACTTCCTTCCTACAGTCCAGATTAGCAACAGCTGCTGTCAGCATTAAGATAGTTCAGAATGTCTGTTTAAAAATATAGAGTAATATTGGGGAACATAGAACAATATAGAATGTTAAGAAGTGTCTGATAATCTTTGGGGTGTCCTGTACCATGAGGAAAATCTGCAGGTTTTCTCTAAATTCATCAGGACATTGATGTACACCTCTGGAGATGTCCCAGTGTAAGGAACAGAGTCAAAACTTCATTAGACTGCAAAGCCAGTGACCTGCTGTCTGAGAAAAGTATTTCCTATCATGACCAGATATGACCCAATTTACATGAAATTGTGGCAGCTCCAGGATTACATGTTGGATTTTCATACAACTTTGTTTGTCTTTCTCTATAATTTCAATTCCCCAGCAATTACAATAGAAGTTTCTAACATGGCAGGCATTCTTGCCTTTAGGTTTCTCCTGAAAAATTATCAGCAGGTGATAACTCATGTTCATTGCTGCTATTTTGCAGTTTCACTGTTGCCATCTCATATCACAGCCTGATTCAGGGATCTTCTTCTACAAGACACTGTATTATTTTGATAACATTTTCCAACTGCTTCATTGGAGCTAATAGGAATTAGTAGTTACACATCTTTAGGTAACAGTCAGTATAACATCAGGCATGAACTGAAGTCAATCTCACATCAGGCATGAACTTTCCCTGAAACTTTTGTGTAGCCACTTAAATTTGAATATGCATGGCAATGGCTCCTCTTAATAGTATCTCAGAAAACTGGTAACAGTTTAGGACAACTCCAACGTTCACTTTACCTCTAGCTAACAAACAAATTGGTAATATTTTTCTTTCAATAGATCAGTGTTCCTTTGCCAAGAAAAAAAAGACCCTTTTGAATTTTTTGAACTGCATTTCTGTCATAGACAGCATATGAATAGTTTCCAGGCTCTCACTATAATTTTTAAACCAATATAAAATACATCCCACTCTGCACACGGCTTTTTCCTATTATTAAATTATTTTCATATGACACATTAACATATTTTTCTGTCTCATATTTTTCTGTCTCATATTTTCTTCCGTGCAAGATTGTCCTGGTTCCAGCCAGAACTTGGTTAATTTTTACAGTAGCCAGGAGAGGACACGGCCAGGACCCCGAGGTTATTCTATACCACATTTCTGGGGAAAGGGGAAGGGCTCTCTTCCAGGTCACCATATGGTGGTAGAGGGAGCTGTTGTTGTTTATTTTTTGGGGGGTTCCATATGAATCGTTTACCTCTTTCTTGCACCCTCTGTATTGTTGCTGTTACTGTCCATTTTTTTATGCCTTTGTTGTTTCCAGTAAATTTTTCTTGGTTCAACCCATGATCTTTACCTTATGTGTCTCCAGTTCTCTTCCCATTCTGTGGTAGAAGAAGGGAGTGAGTGTCACAGGGTTTGGAGAGTTTCAGTGGCAGCACTAAATTAGGGAGTACCATTCCTAAGGCACAAAAAAGATACACAAAATTAAAGTCATGTCTAAACTTAATATGCAAGTGATCAAATGATTCGGCAATACACTAATCTGGATAGTTTATTCCAGAAGAACTTTGTCTAAGTGGTATTCATATAATAATTTTTCTGAGACTTGCAGGAGAGTTTATATACTTGACAGGGTCAAAATATAATTCTGGACTTTTCCCATGGCACTTCAATATATTTATCTGCTGAAACCAAACCTCTCTCAAGTTTTTATTCAGTTCACAGTTGGAAAAAACCTAGTTTCTATGTCTATAGCAGAGGCTTTACCAGACCCTTCTGGAAAATAGAAGTTTGTAGACATTTTTATCTAAAATAGAACTCTTACAAAAATAAGTAAACAGAAAGTGACATTTTCACATCTGTAGATTTAGACCCCAAGCAAGAAACTTGCCTTACTTTTTGTTGGGGGTTTGGCAAGTTTGGTTTTGGTGTTCTTTGGCAGTAGTCCTTTCAGACCAGGTCTCCTATGAGTTGTCCAGAACAAGTTCTTCTTTTTATTATCATTCCTTATTGTCCCCTTTCAGCAAAGTCTTGAACACACTCCCGCAGTTTCTCGACATCTACCCACTGCAGAACTATGTCTCACCTTTGTATAATAATGCATCTAGGTGACTGATTTGGGCAGCTGAACTGAGCATAAATGTCCCCATATTCTGTTCCAGAGAAGTGTTGTGTCCCCACCTGTCCGCTGAGGCAAGTCCAAGGTGCTGTACTGAGCTTCACAGCAACCAACTTGTACTCTGTAGTATGTTCATTTTTCTACTAGGTACCTTATTTTTGCTATGCTTTTGTTTATCTAGGTTTAGTTCATCCAATCTCATTCTTTTCAGAGCTGTCCGGAGTCCCTGGTCATGGTCTTCCACTATTTTTTCATCAGTCAAAATCTCTCCTTAGACCACCAAGACTAGTCGCATTTCATACAACTTGAGTGCCTAAGCCAACCAAAATAGGATCTCAAGGAACCCGTGTTTTTGCAAAGGGGTGTGGAATGTGAAAATCCTCTGCTCAATTTCCCACATGGCACCAGCCAGCACCTTCCTGGTGCATCAAGCATATAAAATATTCAGCATTTGGCCATTTTTGAAAAAAATATTTTCCTTTGTAGGTAGAGGCAAAATGTCCTATTTCTTATGTATTTGTTTAAGTATTTGATTCTATAAATAAGCAGCTGTTTCCATCTACCTTTCCCCATATTTTCTCTTCATTGATGATACACCCAGCAATTTTAGACAGTGGTGAAGTACACATTACATGGATAAATGTTTCTCCTACTCTCTATTCCATCACTACTACTTAACTGTACAAAGAACTGCTTTTGATGACAGGAGGCTATGTAGTCTAGTGACCCTATTCTTGCCTCCAGAGTGTTTTTTTGTTAGTTGATACTAATTGATACAATATTATTGATGTCTCTTTACACTACTTGCTTCCTTGCAAAAGCCAACCTTCACTCATACTCCTTACAAGATCTTGACCTTGCCATTGATCATCATTACATAAAATAAAGTCTGCTCTATTTGGAAGGAGTAACAGCAAGTTTTACAGTTATCTTCTCCTCCTGTCAAGGACTGGTTTGAGTGATGCAAGAGGGAAAGTCCAGACTGAGGAACCCACAGATGCTTCTGAGCTGTTGGCTGCAGCCAAGTATCAACTTCTTTTTAGGTGAAATCCAAATGTACACCCAGTTGTCTCCTGCCTCCCACAGTGCCAGCATTCTGATTTCACAGAAAGGCAGCCTGTACACATGTGCTGAGCTGTGTAGCACTGCCTTAAGGGAGATAGATGCCCTTGAATTAGGGCTGCAAGAGCACTGAGATATCAGTCATAGAGCTCTCCTTCTCCCAAAGGATGTGTCTTCCCCCACCAACATGACTTCACAGGCTCCGTGAGAGGTCCTACACCAGCCTTGAGGTGTCCTGAGTGAGGCAGGAGGGAGAGTTGTCTACCCACCTCATGACTCATAGCCTGGTGGCAGCTGCCCTTTCACCCACCTTTGTCACAAAAAACCCTGTGACATCATATACTTCTGCTCAGGATGTGGGCCCTGGTTCTTTTTTTTACATTCACTGACATTACAGGGAACTAGAGCCCAAGCTGTGGGATTTGCACAGTCTTCTATGTGGGGTTGCAAGATTGTTTACAGTATTTCGAGATTTGACAGAAGGCTCAGACGTTGTACAAATGCAGGTAAAATTTCTCAGCTGTTGGCCCTCTGGGTCATTCATTCAGCAATGTATCCTGAACTGTGTTTGTGGGGCATTCAGCATGAGAAGAGTCTCTAGGCAAGACAAGGGTTCAGGAAAGTACCATAACAAACACAAAAACAGTGATCATGGCACATTAATGAATTTTTCTCACTGCTACGAGAAATAGTGATGGTAAAAATCAATTGTTCTAAGATTAGAAACAGCAGAGTTGCCCATGGAGCTGGCTGAGCCATCAACACACAGAGGGTGGGGAAGAAGGAGCAATTGCCACTTCTTTTTCCAGTTAGGTAGAGGACTTTGCATTAAGCCTGCCTCCCTGGTCATTTATAAAGGCTTTGTGTAAAGGGAATCAGCAGATGTATTTTTTTTTTTATTTCTTCCTTTTCTACATTTGTTGTAAAGAGGTATGTGCTCCCCCAACAATTCATGTTGCCGAGAAATCAAAGCTATTTATTTGTTACATAAAACTTTCCAAAGAAGAAATACCCATCAAGCCCAGGCAAAGTCCTGGACACTGGTATATGACAAATTCCTCTCTTCTGCCTTGAAAGGCTTTTATATTTGTGTGAATTTCCAAAGGCAGACCATGAATAGTGTTGGACACTGAAGTCAGGTAGAGTTTTCTTCTCAGAGATTACTCAGAGTGAGTCTTGCCATTGCAAGTGTATTTTTGCCAATTACTGTGTTTCATTCTCTAGGTAAGGGCACAGCCAGTGCTCAGTCACTCCAGTAGCTCCCCAGCCTGCCTAAAAATGGGGCCAGACTTATGGGGAGGTTTCCTATTCTGTAAACTCTGGGTTTTATGTCCTGTTGTTCACCGCTCAGTGGTGCCCAGGACCATGACTGCCTCACAGAAAGCAAACCCGTGTGTAATTCACCAGCAGCTATAGAGGTAGATTGACATCAAACACAAACACCTCCATTCCTTACTATGTACTGTTATGAACTTAAAAGTATAAGTTCTCATGCATGTGACCAAAGCAGGACTCAACAGTCTAGCTTGAAACTGCTTAGCAAGGAGATCGTTTCCGTATTGCATTTGGAAGATGTTTATTTGAGGGCTTCTGGGAATGCAGGAACAGTGAGTGGTCCTTGCTCTGGCACCAGACCCGCTCACACAAATCACCCAGACCATGCAAGAGGGTTTGGGGGTAGCAGTGGAACACAGCAGAATGTAGTGTGCCTTTCTTCCCTGAAAGCGATCAAAGTTTGACCCACACCAAAATGGCTGGTGGTCTGCTTGGGACATTGCAGGTATGCTCCTCTTGAAATCACTGTTTTCTCTAGGAGGGTGATACTAATTCAATAATGCAACAACACCTAACTTCAGAGTCGTGTCATCGTCTTTTCCTGCATATCCAACTGGAAGATATTAGTCACAATTCCTTTCACACAGATTCAGAGGTGAGGGCTAAGGGAGGGCAAAGTTAATCATACCGTAAACCAGTGCAAATCTATTAGGTGGTAGAGAAGACTGTGAGAAAAATTTGGCCAGACCTTCTAACCTGAACAGTCAAAATACAAACATATACACTAGTCTCAAACTGCAAATTCCTCAGATACTTGTGTAAAAGCAGTTATAGCTGCTACAGACATAAGACTTTGACTGACATATTTTGGGCTTGACCATTTGATGCCTTATAAACAACTTACAATAGTGCCTTAAAATTCAGAGTCAAGTCTGCAGGCCAATGAAGTTGTTTATAGATTTTAAATGACCCTCTGAAAAATCGGTGCTGTTGAATGCTGTGATCCTTGTGAATGAAACAAAAAGAAGGCATTTCAAAAACTTTTAGAATGCCACTATGTTGCCAGTATGCCATGTAGCTTCATTTCTGAGACAGTATTGATCTTTCAGTCTGCACTTACAGGAGTAGCAATGGAATTTATATACAGCAGAAAGTCTTTGCTGTTGATTTCACCTCTGGCTAAAAATCTAGTTAACAATACTTCTGGAAAATCCTGAACAAATGACAGCATCTGCTTGATACTTATTGCCATTAATAATCAAGACTGTGTGTTCTAGCCTTAGCTAGAAGTGTTTGCTATTAGTACAAATGGCATGAGAAGCATACATGGCAATGCAGAGGTAGCTGAAAAAGCCATGTGTGATTGCAAAAGCTGAATAACTCCAAGCACTCTATGTTCCTGCAACAGAATAACTTCTCCCAGATTTCATCCAGCTTTGGATTCCAGGACCTGGATATAACACATTCATTTTGATCCTCTGATTGCACATTTTTCTCCAGTGGCTGTGTTAGCCTATGATAGCTTCCTTTTCCTGTTTATGAGGATATGTTTTCAGACTCCATTGTGAATTTATCAGTAGGAGTTGCTCCTTTTCAATACTGCTTAAGGTAAACAGCTTTCCCTTCTCATGTCCTTTCAACACAGTTATTTTTTTTTTTCCAAATGAAGCACAGCTATGACCCAAGTTATAGGCTGAACTAGTTTTTATGGTATTAATGGTGTTCTTCCATGAGCAGGCAGGCTCCTAAGTTTATATGATATGTGTTTCCTAACATTAGCATGCAATCTTGTTGCTAGAATAACATAATTTCTGCATTGGAGATGGTTTAATTTTCTCCTGCAAGGAAGTGTTCTTCAGTGTTCCTTTCCAACTGTTCACTAAATATACAGAACAGTGAATGATGTATGCCCAGCTGTGTAGCCTAGTGTTGGATTTTTCAGAGTAGTTGCACTGTGACAAAAGTTTAAGTCTGTAATTTCAGTTTTACAGTGTCTGAGTTGTGGATGTCTTGGGTTTGAGTGTGTTTAATGAGTGTGTTTAACAGGTCATCATGTATTTAAAAGTCTGGCAAGCTGGACATGTGCAATAAGAAAATACAGATGCTTCCATTTTTTACTCTAAGGCATTTAGAATGAGTCAACATCTTTGATTCAACTTGGTACCAATTTCTTTGCATGTGTTGGTCTTTCTGTCTCTAACCGAGTAAACTGTACTGCAACAGTCATAACGACTCCACTTTACATAAAGTTATTTAATGAACATGAAGTTCTAGAATGAGATGTCATTTGAGTTTGTTGTGGTTTTTCTGCAATTTTTTTGTGATTCATCTTTTATTTAATAAATAAATGCCTATGTAAAAAAAAAAAAAAAGATAAAATAATAATCAAGTATTGTCACATTGCAGTAATTGTACTAGCTGAAAGAAACCACTATATGTTGGATGCCTTCATAGGCCTGGTCTGAAAGATGCCAAATTAATTAATTTATGTTTCCTATTAAGCATATTGAAAGCTAAATTGTTGCCTTGTCAACTGTTTATACTAACTAGTCACTAGATTGTAATTTACCTATTTTGTTATCATCTTTATTTGTCAGATTAGATTCTGATTCTATTAGACAGTCTAGACCTGATGCTCTCTAACCCAAGGACCTACGTTAAGATGAAAAGACACAAAGTAGGAGTCATTACAGCTTCTCTTCAGTCTTCATCTTCAGTTCATCACAAGCTGCCAAAAAGTTGAGTCTTGTTTTTATTTCAGAAAACCAGCACACTAATTGCCAGATATTTATGATTTATATGGATACAAATCTTTATGAAATATAGTCTCAGCTTGGAAGTTGATTAACAGTGCATAGTTAATGCATAATTATTTTATTGTGCCTTTTGCCAGAGTATGAATAATTCATTACTCTTTTTTAACAAAACCAAGAACAGGTTGATTCATGATCTTGATCCACAGCCAGAATTATAAAAAAACACATAAACACTGGAACAGCTCAGGATTTGGAAAGAAGAGAGGAAGAGCAGGCTCGAAATTCTAGATTATCCACTTCAGAATTCAGAGGTTATATGGTAAGAGCTATGCTGCATAAGAGATGGAAAAAATATGCAACTTACTACTTGCAAAACACTGCTGAAACCTGACCATTTAGGTATTCCATCAGCCTTATGAGCTGGCCACAGTCTATCTTCATGGTACCATTGCTGGAGCATTGACTATGGTCTCATTTTAGTAGGTGAGTCAGAAAGGTGACCATGACCAAAGGAGATAATGTCAAGAAGATAAATTTATTGCTCATATTGCACCCTCTACTGTCTAACTCCTATAACAGTTCTGGGTAAAGTCTGACTCCTTGCTGGTCTGTGTTAGCAGACAGAGAAGTAATCCAAGGGAAAAATGTCAAAGTAAAGGAAAAGGTCACATAAGTAAGACACAAATCTGCATGAGAAGATACGAAAGAGTGACCAGGAGTTTCATCAGATGGCTGATTGATGAGTTAAGCCAAAACCTTTAATCCTGATTGCATTACAACTCTGAGTTCAATGGGAGATCCTCTTTAATGAAGTCAACAGAACATGGCCAGTAGAATGTGACCCATAGGATTAGAGAGCCCATCTGCCTTCCTAGACCATTAGATACATTTAGATACATTAGATACACTGATGCTAAAAGTCCGTCAAAGTGTCAAAGCAGCTCTGGGGAGTACCGCGGCCAAAGCTGTCCTTAATTGGACAAGACATCTCATTGATGATCACAGGCAAAACACATTGAGCTGCCAGGTTAGGAACATGATATAAGCACTGGAACAGGATGGAGAGTGGGCAGTTTTTTACCTTAGATTGCACCCCAACCAGGATCACCTTGTATGAGAGTATATCACTGCCCCACATTGTCCCATTAATCATTCTGATTCACCAGTGCGTGCTACTGAATGCAGCCTTCAACATTAAAATGCTCATCCTGACTCTAAATTCCTACCCAAAATGAGTTACTGATGACTCAAGAACCAGAGCTAGCTTACCTGTTATATCCCAAAGAGGAATCTAGAGAGTGAGACTAAAATTTGGACCCTGATCTCAATCATCTGAAAATGTGTTATTCAATACAGAGATAAATCCATCTCTAGAGAGGTGAGTCTGCCCACTCTCGCTGAGGGTGTAAGACAGGTGGGATGGACCCATCCCTGCTGGTATCCCTCATTCTTCACTGACTATAGAGAGAATCTAAATAATGAGTTTGAACTAGGTGCTTAACTTTCTCCCAGTTCACCCAGGGAAGAATTAATCCTACCCATAAAGCCCCACCTTACAAGGTTTGCAATCCAAATGGACACACAGCACAAGCATGTCATAAGGAGAAAAGATGCTACAACCAGAAGAAGAGTGGAAGAAAGAGCATATCTATATATTTACAGATGAAACTGACTGACAGGAAACAAAACCACTTAAAATATGAGAGATATTAAGTCCATGGTGATAACAGTAATTACTCAGTATCATGAGAGAAAGAGGCATTTCAATCTTTGCTTCAATTAAAAGAATTAAAACTTTACCAAAGGTCCTTCTGATCTCACTTTGGTTAGTATAAACATGGCACTATTCTACACATGCAGTAGAGACAAGCAGATATTTACTGGAGTGGGAGAATATGGTGTCAAGTTTAGTCTCTGGACAGTATTACAGAGGATTCAGCACTCCCAGCACTTCCAGGGCAGTGCTGAGGAGATTACCAGGAGATAGTCGGTGGAAGCCTGCATGATCCTGTTTGTGACAGTGCCCTTATGGTCAGCTTTTCACAAGATAGGATATAATACAGGAGTTGACCCGATTCAGGCTTCCTTTTATTGCAGCCAGGCATGGTAGAAAAGCCTCAAAGTTTGGTCCTCTCAGAAACCAAGCAAATGAACAGATCTGCTGCAGTTATTTCAGAGGTGTATCTCAGGAGAGTTGCTCAGTTTGTATCACACGCTGCTGTTGCTCAGGGATACTGTGGTCATAGGGAACAGGGATACTGTGGCAAAGGAACAAATTCCCTTCAGTTCAGTCTGAGGGAGGAGACATGAAATTCCATTAAATATAAGGTCTTCCTTTAAGCTTGAGACACCAGTGTCCATTACGCTGTAAGGAGCAGTTTATCCCACTTTCTTTTTAAACCCTCAATATGATCTGCTTTCCTTTAAAGCATTTATGGCAGAGGAGGGAATTACTGCAGCAGCTAAGCAAGGAATCATATTTTAGGATGCCTGTCAGCTGAGATTTTTTAAAGCAAAGATTTAATAAGAGTGAGAGACTTTAAAAAGCAGGCTACACAAAGAAACAGACAGAGAGGAGCAGGAGACTACTTACTATAGTACTTGGACTTGACAAGCAACCTTTTCCCTCTTTGACTTCTGTTATTTTAAGACAGTAATCTGCTACTCTGAGATTGCTGTCCTTGGCAGAGACTGAAGCCAACACACGGGTATCCTTGCTTATAACTGAAACACTGGGTAGGAATAAAATATCAGAGCCTAGATTAGGTGGAGTGCACTGCAAAAAATATCCTCTCCTCTTCTATTATCCTCTCTGCTTCACAGCATTTGGCACCAACCTCAGCCTTTCTTGATTGTCTGTGAGTGCTGAATGTGTTAAAGACAAGGGAGAGCTCTCAGTCAGTTAACGGTTGCCAAAAGTGTAAACTTTAAATTAGAAAGACCTATGCAGAGTTCTTATCTTGTAAGAGCTTCTAAAGATGGCTACAAATGGCTCTGGTTCATACCAGTGGAAATGAAGTGCAAATAAATACTTGACAGAAAACCCTTGGATTGCAAATGTTGGGTGACTAAAATACAACCGTGGATCTAATCTGTTCTCTTAGTTACCTGTGATGTCTAATGCAAATAAACATTAAATAAAAAGGAAAGTATTTACCCCATATTTATGGTGACTTTTAGAAGTTGCTTCAAGATAGGCACAAAATCAAATTTGCCAGCAGTTCCATCAGGAATGGAACTTGATACAAAGCATTGTTTTCCTGCATGTGCAGGCACTGGCACCGCCTGTCCGAGCTTGTGCAGATCATATTTTCTAGGAGCTCCCGTAATACCCATTACAGGATCAGAAGAGATATGTACATAGTCTGAGCCTCTAAGAAAAAGGAGATGTTTGAGGCTGGTCTCAGGAATATGCTTGCCATATCAGGTGCAGCAGACCCAGGTGCCACAGGTAAATACAGGACAGGCAATAGCAGCATTCAGAGCTTAAACCCTGACCATGCAAAGGACACATACCTAGGCTGATTTGACCAAGGCTGGGGATATAACACGTTGTGTTAGGAAGCGCTCTATATCAGGAGACCAAGCTGCTTTTTGTGTAGGGGAAATTCAACAATTTAAGTATGTAACAAAAGCATAAAAATCACAAAGCATAAAAATAAATTATTCTCCTCAAACAGCTTCTAGTAAATCAGGACAGCAGAGCTCAGAAACACAAAACAAGTGTTGTTTCAGTAGAACAAAGTGACAGGGCCAACAGCAGATGCACTTCTTGGCACTAAGTTCTGCGAATTTTGTAAGCAGCAGGGATGAACCTGTTTCACCAAAGATTAAGTCTACACAAAAGCATTGCATTCAGCACTGGGAAAGAGACTCATCTATTGTACTGGCAAGCAGCACGAAAGATACAGTACCCTGGAGACAAATTGCAAGGCCAGTTAGAAACACACTTGCCAGCCTGAAAAGAGAGGCAGCACAATGGTAACTAGTGAAGAAACAGCTGGGCATGGTGGCACCAGGCTGTGTCTTTCAAACCATGCTATCAACACTTGTTCATCTAGCCAGTGTGTTGTGAAGAAGTGCCTGTCACTCTCCATTTGGTCACAGAGAGATGAATAGGACCCAGTGTCAAAGGAGGCAGGTTAGGGTCTTGAGTTTGTTTTCTTTTAGTACTCAACAAAATTGGCAAGGCCATAGTTACATGATAAGGCTGGCCATGTGCAAATTTTATATGACAGTTGTGATTTATTACTGACATTAGAAAAATGCCAAGAAGACTCAAGGAGATTTTGGAAAAATACAGGCCATCATCAACACAGCTTGTATGAAACACACTTCTAGCACTTCACAGTCATGCCAAATTCACTGGCAGGAAAGTGTAACTGTTGGTCAATTTAATGTACAGCATCCATAATATATGTAGTGGACAATCCCATCTAGTTCAATATTTTAAGCTGTGGAAAAGCATCAGTTCTTTTACCAACTTAAATCCCCTTCTCAGTAGTTAAGGCAGAAGCTCACTTCTGCAGCTGTATTGAGAGAAAAAAATCAGCCATAAAATGTTCCATTGTACGAATTATATGCAAGCTTCAAGCTAAAGGAAAACTGTGAATATTTTTGTGAAAATTGTCTGTGCCTCTGCTCCAAGTAATTTGATAAAAAATGCTCACTATTTTCTCTGCTGTTTGAATTACCCTCAAAAAGAATCTAAGAAAGTTCTTTTAATGGCAGTGGATGAAAGGCCATTACAATGGCCAGTAGCTTTTTTAAAACACTTGAATTTTTTTGGTGTAAAAAGTGCTCCTAAGGCACATACTATTTAATGATCGCAGCTAATTGTAAGCTTTTAAATAGTCTTCCTTGGACTTTTTCCTCAGAAGAAATCAGGCACTGCAAATAATCTGAGGATAATAACTCATTACAGCACAGACAGTTTGATGGAGAAATGAGTAACTGGACTGTCAAGAACTTTGTTTTCCAAAAGACCAGTGTTGAAACAAAGCTATGTCCATTGACCATATCAGCACTCTGGCATCAGTATTCTCAAATAATAAACATAGAATCATAGAATCATAGAATAGATTGGGTTGGAAAAGACCTCCAAGATCATCAAGTCCAACCCCTGATCTAACTCCAATTACTAGATCATGGCACTAAGGGCCACATCCAATCTCTGCTTAAAAACCTCCAGGGATGGTGAATCCACCACCTCTCTGGGTAGGCTGTTCCAATGCCTGATTACCCTCTCTGTAAAGAATTTCTTCCTAACATCTAACCTAAACCTCCCCTGGTAGAGCTTGAGCCCATGTCCCCTTGTCCTGTTGTCGGTTGCCTGGGAGAAGAGACCAACCCCCACCTGGCTATAACCTCCCTTCAGGTAGTTGAAGAGAGTGATGAGGTCACCTCTAAGCCTTCTCTTCTCCAGACTAAACAACCCCAGCTCCCTCAGCCTCTCCTCATAGGACTTGTGCTCGAGTCCCTTCACCAGCCTCGTTGCTCTTCTCTGGACCCGCTCCAGCACCTCAATATCCTTCCTGAACTGAGGGGCCCAGAGCTGAACAC